>NW_012114966.1:4508706-4514659 GCF_000951035.1 Colobus angolensis palliatus | reverse complement strand
GGGCGAGGTGGCGGGCGCCTGTAGTCCCAGCTACACAGGAGGCTGAGGCAGGAGAATGGCGTAAACCCGGGAGGCGGAGCTTGCAGTGAGCTGAGATCCAGCCACTGCACTCAAGCCCGGGCAACAGAGCAAGACTCCATCTCAAAAAAAAAAAAAAAAAATTAATTCTGTAATTTAAAACAGCATATAAAGTTGTGTTTTAGATAGGCAAACAGGTACTTGTAAAGGCTTAAATTTAATACCTAGTTATTTCAAGATAGCTGCTTGCTAAGTATGTATTTGAAACCAAATTTTAATGAGGAAAAACAGACTCATCATATTTGCAAACAGACATATTATGAGTGACTGACCAAAATTATAGAGAAGATACAAAATATTTTGGAAAATGCAAATGAGAAAAATTAACGACACCATCATTAAATAGCATTATCTGTGTTGTGCCTATTTGTAATAAAATTATTATATCACTATTTGCTTAAGTCATTCCTGGTTGGATCACTCATAACAGAAACATTTCTTTCAGTAATAAGCACAATGTAATAAAGATATTTAATAGACTTTCATATACTAGAGCATGTATAAATGAGATGTTGGTGAAAGAAAAAAATAAAAAGAAATTTAAAAAAAATTGTTCAAAGAAATGTCACAAATGGTTCCCTCTAAGGTCACTTTCCAACTGCAGGACTTTTCACAAGTCACTTTTTGACATTTTTTTCCCCATAAGTAAAAAAAGAATAACGATTGCTGTCCTTCTAGGTGGTCAAGAGAATTAAAATGTGAACATAGCTAAAAACCTTCACAATACTTGGTATAGAGAATGTATTTAATACATCTCAGTCCTGCTTCCATTTCCTCAGAAATATCAGCAGGAATTTTATGTCACAAGTCTATGATTTAACTGTTATAGATAACTAACTGCTATTTAACTTCTCTGTACTTTGATTTCTTATTTGTAAAGAATAAATAAAACAGTACGTTCCTTCCTAAGACTTTTTGTAGGAGTGGTGGACATGCCTGTGGTGGTCAATTTTAATGTGTCAACATGAAGGGTATTTTAGATGAAACTGACCTTTAAAATGATAAACTCGGGGTAAAGTAGATTGTACTCCATAATGTGGGTAGACTTCAACCAATCAGGTGAAGGCCTGACTAGAAAAAAAAGATTGACTTCCCCAAGGAAGCAGGGGATTCTCTAGCAGACTGCCTTTAGACTTCATCTGCACTATCAGCTCCTCTGGGTCTCTAGCCTGCCTGTTGTTAGACTAGAACCACAACTTGTTCTCCTGGGTCCCCAACACACTGGCCCATACGACAGATTTTTAACTTGTCATCCTCCATAATTACATAAACCAATTCCTTAAAATTAATAAACAAACATACATACATACATACAACTTCTTGATTCTGTTTCTCTGGAGAATCCTAATCCTAATTAATACAACACTTTATAATGCTTCCCATGATTTTCTCCCACTAATAATATCCCATGAAATATCAACAGTTTCTTTCTTTCTCTCTCTCTGTCTCTCTCTCATTGCAGCATTTTAAAAAAGACGTTACTATGGCATTTTCAGCCTTAAGGAAAATAACTCTGAATTATCAAGCTTGTAGTTATTTTTTACACAGCAATAGAAAACTAATATATGCCTGTCATTATTAAACCAAATGAGCTTCTAAATTTTTTTTCTCATTAACACTGCAATTTTGGTTTCTACTATTTCAGTGGTTTTAATTCTTGGAGTTTTGATTTATATCAAACCGGCATACTGAGTTCCTTTCCGAGGGCAAAGGAAAAATGGAGTGGGAAGTGGAAGAAAGAAGTTATAAATATGAAACAGTTCAGAAACAAGGACTGTAATCATGTTGTGAATTTTTTGTTTTCTTTGCTATTAATATGTTTGCATGTATTTGTTAATTTTTTTTCTCTCTCAGCTCCATACTATTATAAATGTGACAATCACATTTCAACCCACATCTCAGTATCTAAGAATTAGAATGTCAAAGCAGGAGTGAAACTCAACTGGAAGAGCAATAAATTTCTCCAAAGATGGATAGAATCCATGAAATTAATGCTTCCTCTTTCAGGGAGCAATTAATTTGTCTTTAGTTGTATGTGGAATACATGCAGTTGTGTATGGATAGTGGCATCATATGAAGCAGAAGCAGGATATTGTTCATTTTATTTGGAACCTAAATATGAATAAAAGGAAATAAAAATGCTAAATTGACAGAGGGCAGTGTACCAGAATGGGTGAATGAATGCTGTCAGCGTGGCAACATCACCACCAACCCTTTTTGTATCAGTTAGGGTTCTCCAGAGATACAGAACCAATAGGAAATAAATTTATTATGAAGAATTGCCTTATGCAAGTAAGGAGACTGAGAACCCCATAATTTGCTGTCTGCATGCTGGAGGCCCAGGAAAACCCGTGGCCTGAGAACTCAGGAAGTCAACACTATAGGTCCCAGTCCAACTTCAAAGGCCCGAGAACTAGAAATACTGATGTCTGAGGGAAAGAGAAGATGAATGTCCCAGCTCAAGCAGAGAAGGGAAGAGACAGAGAGAGAGAGAGAGAGAGGCAGAGAGAGACAGAGAGAGAGAGAGAGAGAATGAATGAGACATTTGCTTCCATGGGATATTATTATTAGGGGTAAAAAAATCATTTTGCCTTTTTGTTCTGTTAAGGCCAAAAATATATCAGATGATGCCATGCCGACCCAAATTGGTAGGGGAATCTTTACTAAGTCTACTGACTTAATTGGTAGTTTCTTCCAGAAACACTCTCAGAGATACACCCAGAAATAATATTTTATTAGCTATCTGGACATCCCTTAGGTCAGTCAAGTTGACACATGAAATTAGCCATCACAACCATCACTCCTATTAAGATTAGAAGTTATACTTTCCGGAATCCCTTTTACCATACAGGCCAGTTTTGAATTTTCGAATGAGAGGAAGTCATGTGAGATTCAACAGGCAAAGTGAGGCAGGAGCTACTATTTTTGAAGGCTGTGGTAGTCAGAAGTGATAGGCTTCCACACCTCTTTACAAATTCACCTCCTTGGTCTTGGTGCTATGCAGATGGACTCATGACTGGTGGCTTTCTTCTCCAAATGCAGTGCTTAGGGCTGTGTAGTGACCATTTATGCAACCCTCCAAGTGTGATTTCTCATATTTTCATTTTCCCAGACCTCTCCCCATTTACATAAGCTCCAATTTTAGTTCCATAATACTTAGAGTGGGTCTTTTCTGCCGATTAAGTACAGATTAATGTGATATGTAAAGTGTAGTAGATGTTGTGCTAGTGTTACCTTATTATTTCCAAGTATTATATCTTTGAGTAAGTGCATCTTGGCTTAAATCTTTCCTAAGAACATTCTTGCTTTATGCAGTAAGACATCAAATTATGTACTAATAAGGGGCCTTTCTTTTCTATTAGAGGCCAAGTAATTAAAGCAAGTCATGATTTGACTTCAGTACACCTCTTGACAAGATGATTTGTTGTGCATGGGTATAATGGAATGTCATCTACAGAGAAAGCAGACACTTTGAGTGACAGTTAAAAAATTGTCAAACTGAAGTTTCTGTTCTGTGATAAACCACTTTGGAGCACAAGAAAAATTTGGACTCATATATTTTATTCTAGACAAGTTGGCTCAATAGAAGGAGAGCTGGGGCCAGAAAGCACATCTCCAGTTGTTCAAATGTCTCGGGGCCCCTGGAAAGTCCTTTTTTTGGCAGGCTAAGGCCATCAATATTTGCCATAATAGTGCTTCTGCCAGTTTTCTACAGGTGGTCTTACTGAATTGGTATTTGGATGGCAGAGTATTATAAAATTTGTGGCCTGGTGTGGTGGCTCACGCCTGTAATCCCAGTACTTTGGGAGGCCGAGGTGGGCAGTCACCTTAGGTCAAGAGATTGAGACCATCCTGGCCAACATGGTGAAACCCCATCTCTACTAACAACAACTACAACAAAAAATAGCTGGACATGGTGGTGGATACCTGTAATCCAGCTTGGGTGACAGAGCAAGACCGTTAAAAAAAAAAAAAAAAAAAACTGGAGTTTCGTTTTGTGTCTTTGTGTTGTTTAAGCAACTGGTATTTTCACGTTAAAAAAAAAAAAAAAAAAAAAGATTTGTGCCATTCTTTTGCCACATGATAATCTAAATAAACTAAAGCAAGGGTGTGGAAGGAAAATAGAGTTATCTTTATATCTTGCTTCATATTATAGCTTAAGAACTTTACACATGGTAATATTACTATTTCCACTTGGTAATGCTGCTATTAGAAAATGAAAATAGCCTGTTTCTGAGTCCTCCAAACTACAATAGGACATTTGAATTGGATGGCATTATTGTAATCATCTTAGGTTTAAAAAAAATTAAGAGGGACTCTTCATACTGAAAAAGTAGTGAGAGTTCAGGTACATGGATCTTAACGGTAGATTAAATTATTTCCATCTAACTCTCCTTAGATATAATTTCGTTCTTTATACTTTTGAAAAAATTTAAAGAAAGAAGTCTCACAAATTAAAACTGTGTGCTTAATTCCTGAATACTATTTAATATTAAAAAATAAATTTGGTACTGAAAGTATCATGTACATAGATAAGTGCAGTAATTATAAGTGTACAGACTATTGAATTATCATGATTAGATTGTGCCCACCAGATTAGGGTTGGATCTGCCTACCCCAGCCTGTTAGCTCAAATGTTAATCTCTTTTGGCAACACCCACACAGACACACCCAGGATTAATACTTTGTATCCATCAACCCAATCAAGTTGACCCTCAGAATTGACCATCACAACGTGGAATCATATAGTTAATATGTATTCTTCTGTGGCTGGTTGCTTTGCTCCATATTGTTGACAGAATATGCCTATGTTGTTCCATTTAGTAGTAGCTCATTTTTAATTGCTGCAACCATTATATTATATAAATCTACTACATATTATTTGTCTATTTTAATACTTATTAGAAGTTGGGTTATTTCTAATTTGAGTCTGTTATATAGTGCTCCTTTCTTAAACAGTCATAAAAGTTAGTCCCTGAATGCTGACTAACTGAAATAACTAACTGCTGAAAATATTTTGAGTCATCTAAAGTGGTTTTATCAGGGCTCAGTTTTCTGGAAGAATACAAGAGTTTCCGTTACTCAGGGAGCATCTCAGTGTCTCTCAGAAAATGCCCAATATTTTCTCATAAAGTAACTTCTATGTAGTAGTTTTTGTCTTGTTTTCACCTTTGTTAGAAAAAAAAAAAGACAACTCCTGTGGTTCAGTTTATAAGCAATTTTTAAAAATGCCTTCACAAGAAGAGAATGGAGAAGTTATACTGTTTTGTTCATAATGCAATCTTATCAATCATAGCTGCAAGGCCCCTTTTTATTGATTTATCTATTTTTCTATGTTTGTCTACTTTAATAATACAGTAAGCATCTATGAAATTTCCATACAACTCAAAAGGTAGAATCTTGGCAATAACTCAAATCTACCTATGTTTTCTACCCAGGCAGATTGAAATCCTGCCTTGTCAACCTGTGCTAACCAGTATTGTGAATCCTGTGTATATTAACCTGATTATCTTTTAGGGTAATCTTCTCTATATATGGGTTCCAAAAATACGATTTTCTTAAGATTTTCTAAATTGTTACTAAAATAAACAAGGAATATTTATGTTTCAGAGCTTAAAATGTTATTATATATTGCTGGGTTTCTGACTACTATAGAATAATTGGTACTGGACCAGCTTTTCTGTTGTCAATATCTGAAACTCATTAAAAATATTTGGGTCCGGGCACAGTGGCTCACGCCTGTAATCCCAGCACTTTGGGAGGCTGAGGCAGATGAATCACATGAGGTCAGGAGTTCAAGACCAGCTTGACCAACATGGTGAAACCCCGTCTCTACTAAAAAAATACAAAAATTAGCCAGGAATGGTGGTGGTTG
>NW_012114966.1:4488026-4507596 GCF_000951035.1 Colobus angolensis palliatus | reverse complement strand
AAAATATTTGACTTCAGTTTTGATAGGATTGCTGAAAAAGATATCCTGCCCGACCCTGGTTAAATGGTTTCCATTTCACTTAAGTGAGCCTAGTCGGGCTCTTCTTCTTTACTAAGACCTTGAATCCTCAGCAGAATAAGTACAGAAACAAGCACAGTGAATTCATACCAACATCGATGGCCCCAGAACGCAGTGGATTAATCATATTAATCCCTGTAGCATCTGTCTTCAAAAATGATATAATCCTCTTATTGTTTCACTCTTTTTGAGCCTAGTTCTTTTTGTTTCATTTCTTATTACAACACCCAAGTCATTACGGTAAGTTTGCGTTCATAAGAAAAACAATAAAACTGTTTTGTTTATGTATCATTGTCCCTCTTTCTGTTGCTTATAGCCTAAGAACCTTGGCTAACTAGCATTTAGAGATGTCTTCAGAGTCACTGCCAAGCATTGCATCATTATGAGTTGTCAGCACAACTTCTCAGGAATTAAAGGCATCTTCCTATCTGCCTGGGTTTCAAGTTTATGTGTGAGCTTATTGACATGCAATAGGATTTGAACTTCTTCCAGGTGAACACAAGGGAGAAGCTGCTGAAGATGACTCAAAAGTCTTTTAGCAATTCTATTCCCTTCTTTCAGTTTGCCTTGGGATGAGCTTGGTTTATGCTCCTCTGACTGGTCAAGCCTCAGCAAGTAAATAACGTGACTAAGAGAGTGGTTGTGGACAACGGTTTTGCATATCTTCAAAGGTAAACTAACAAGTTTAATCTGTTACATTGGCATCTCCCAATCTAAAAGTAAAACCTAATTATAATTCCCCAATATTCCAAGGGCTCCACATTAAAAAATATTTTTCACCAGCACTTATTAAATTTAGACCAAGCAAGTTAACAGAATCACTCTTAGTTGTCTGTCTAAAGGTGGGAATTTTCAATTATATAAACAGTTGTAGGCCCAGATATGGCAAGGAGGCATGGTCAATGAAAGCGTAATTAGCATAGGTACCAACTCCTTATATGGACTTTTCCAAAAAAGTGAGAGGAATGTTCTTACCCTTTGTTTTACTTTCTGTAGGGCAGAATTTGTTGGTGTTTCACTTTATATATTCACTGCTTTCCTTCAGCAATTTTCAGTATAGAAAGTATTTTACATATATAATTTATATGAATTCTTACAAAGCAGAAAGAGTAAGAAGGCATAATTTCTCATCAAAGAGACTTTCAGCATTTCCATGCAATATATGTTCTTTTCCACAGGGCACAATGAGCAGAGAGACAGCCTGTCTTATGAGTGAGGCACAGAGACTCCGCCTAAGAATATGCTCAGAGCTTAAGAACACTGGATGGAATCTTTTTAGTGCCATCTTTTCCTGTGAGGGGGAGAAAATAACATGAAAGTTCAGATTCTACTTAAGGGATCATTCTTTATGTCTCCTAAGCCTCATACCTGGCTATAGTGACTGTGGGTTTCTTCAACATTCTCTCACTCTTTTTTAAATCATATGTGGGGAAGGAGATGACAAGGTATTGTGTCTGGCTCTTACTGCTTTTATTTTAGGTTAGATTACTAGAGCACAACCCAGTGGAAATGTGTGGTGGAGGTCAGTATAATTGTTGATACTGGTCACTGTCCAGTTAATATGGTTGATAGGATCTGGCTGAATCTATGCCATTCTATTTAATGTAACTCATGTAAACTGAACTAACAAGGCCAAGTGACCCAAACATTGAAAAAAACAGTTTTAGTAATCTGTAGACAAATCTTTCAGTTGAGAAAACCTATTATTTGATATCTAAATTTATAAAACTTGCAAACATTTGCCTAGTCCTCCACTTTTTATGTTCTCACTGTACAACTGGGTTATAGAAAAAAACATGCAATTTTATTGACTCAACTGGAGTGTTCAGCTCAAACACTCTGTTGAGGCTTCCTTCCTAAAAGTCTACTAAATCTGACCTGTTACGAGGGAACCTGTAACCTTTTTCTAAAGTATAAAGATGGAAACCTAACAAATTCTGAAATACACACAATTACTAAATATACAGCTTTTTCTGTAAATTATCTTTGTGTAATAATTTAATAAAGTGGTGTGCCTGCAGAACAAATGTTCATAGATTAATGTTGCAGGTAGATCACGTTTATGCACATCCCCATTGCCTTATGTCTAATCAATGGTTTTTAAGATAATATTTTTGTCAAGTTCTCTGTCTTCAATGACTGAAAATGTTGACATTTTGTAATTGGAGTTTATATCATTCCACAAGATTAAGGTAAAGTGACTCACTGAAAATATTACACTGGCTATTTACTATTATCATGGTAATATTTTATTGTCATGGCACTATTAATTTACTAATATTTTGGACAAAAGGAACATTTTTCAGATAGACTGTCTAGAGGGCTCTCTTGATTATGATTACTTCATTTATGTTTGTGTGCTTGAAAAGAAACCAAGGAGAATATATATAATGAAATGGATAAAAGACCTAAAAAAGGAAATACGATTATTTTTGTAATTTAAGTATTTTGTTTCTGATTAAATCTGATATACCACAAGGCGAATATAACTAAGAAATCAAACTGAGTTAATCTGATTATAAGGAAATTCAAGAAATTCATAAAATAGGGATATTAAATGGCAAAGTCAATGACTATATATTTACTTGTTAAAATGCTATGTATTAGTAGACATGAATGTTTGTGAAAATAATGTTTCATGTTTTGAGAAAACATACTGTTTGTTATTTACTACTCTAAGTTCTTCTAAACTCATTTAATCCTTAAAACAATCCTATGAAATAGATACTCTTATTATCCCAATTATATGATGAAGAGAAAGAATGCAAGATTAAAGAACTTGCCCAAGATCCCATAGCAGGTAAGCCGATGGGGTCAGGTTCTGAATTCTGAATCCAGAGTTTGCATTCTTATATTGTCCTCACTGTCCATGTTTCGTCAGAGAAAATGTCTGTGATTTTCTGATTCTGCAAAACCGGAGCATTGCATTTGCTCATAAAATGCATGAACTGATTGCCACAGTGATGGCAAAAAGACTATTTCTGGGGATCTTTAGGAGAAAATGAGCAGCATTAAATTCTCTGCTTTACTGTAAACATAATTTTCTATAGAATAGGAAATGCCTTTAACTTAAAAAAGAATTTAAACAGCCTAGGAGGCTGAATACAAATGTAGTGGAGATATTCTATCTCTTTCCTACAGGTGACAGCTGAGGGCATGATTAGCTTCTGGAATGCTATCTGCACATAAGAAATGAGTAGATTAACCATCTCCACTGCTCACTCCTAGGGCACAGACCTGCTCTGAGATAACCATAACTCCAAAATGCCCAATAATTTATTCTAGCTATATTAGAAACTTCTTAGGTAATTTTCTCAGTCTGGTAGGAAAGGTAGTGAAAAAGGGTACCTCTGTCCCACAAGAAGACAATTGTTTTATTTTTTAAAATTCTAGCATCTTCATTTTTTCAGGTACCTTTCTTTTGTTCCATATACAAAATTCTGAAGAAAGGGTGAGCTGTTTGTTTTCTCTGTTGAAACTGACCTTGCCCTTTCAGAAAATTACTACCACCAGTAAATTCGCAGTATACTACTAGTCTAATGGAGAATATTTGAAACTATTTTTTGGGGGAGGTAAGGGTTTGGATTTTTTCCTAAACTTTTTTTTTTTTTTAAGTTCAAAGGTCCATGTGCAGGTTTGTTACATAGGTAAACTCATGTCATAGGGCTTTTTTGTGCAGATTATTTTATCACCCAGCTACTAAGCCTAGTACCCAATATTTATTTTTTTCTGATCCTCTCCCCACTCCCACATTCCACTGTCAAGTTCCTGTGTTAGTTTGCTAAGGATAATGACCTCCAGCTCCATCCATGTCCCTGCAATGAATATGATCTCCTTTTTTTATTTAATGGCTGTATTGTATTCCATGGTTTATATATACCACCTTTTATTTATCCGTCTATCATTGATCAGCATTTTGGTAGATTCTATGTCTTTGCTATTGTGAATAATGTTGGAATAAATGTACAAATGCATGTATCCTTATAATGTAATGATTTATATTCCTTTGGGTATATACCCAGTAATAATATTGCTAGATCAAATGGTATTTCTGTCATTATGCTTTTGAGGTATTGTCACAGTATCTTCTACAATGGTTGAGCTAATTTACACTTCCACCAACAATGTATAAGCATTTCTTTTCCTCCACAACCTCACCAGCATCTGTTATTTTATGTATGTATGTATGTATGTATGTATGTACTTATTTTGAGATGGAGTCTCACTCTGTCACCCAGGCTGGAGTGCAGTGGTGTAACTTAGGCTCACTGCTGCCTGTGCCTCCCGCGTTCAGGCAATTCTCCTGCCTCAGCCTCCCAAGTAGCTAAGACTACAGGCACGCATTGCCACACCCAGCTAATTTTTTGTATTTTTAGTAGAAACAGAGTTTCACCATGTTGGCCAGGATGGTCTTGATCTCCTGACCTCGTGATCCACCCACCTTAGCCTCCCAAAGTGCTGGGATTACAGGCATAAGCCACCACTCCCGACCCAGCATCTGTTATTTTTTGACTTTTTAATAATAGGCATTCTGACTGGTGTGACATGATATCTCATTGTGGTTTTGATCTGCATTTCTCTAATGATCAGTGATGTTGAGTTTTTTTTCATACGCATGTTGGCTGTGTGTATGTCCTTTTTGGAAAAGTGCCTGTTCATGTCTTTTGCCCATTTTTTTGTGTGGCTGTTTATGTTTTACTTGTAAGTAGCTTATAGATGTTAGATATTAGACCTTTGTCAGATGTATAGTTTGCAAAAGTTTTCTCCCATTCTGTAGGGTGTTTATTCTGTGGATAGTTTGTTTTGTTATGCAGAAGCTCTTTAGTTTAATTAGATCCCATTTGTCCATTTTTGCTTTTGTTAAACTTGCTTTTGGCACCTTCATCATGAAATCTTTGCCCGTGCCTATGTCCTGAATGGTATCGCTTAGATTGTCTTCCAGGGTTTTGTTGATTTGGGTTTTACATTTAGGTCTTTAATCCATCTTGAGTTAATTTTTGTATATGGTATAAAGAAGGGGTATAGTTTTAATCTCCTGCATATGGCTAGCCAGTTATCCCAGCACCGTTTATTAAATAGGGAATCCTTTCCCCATTGCTTGTTTTTGTCAGATTTGACAAAGATCAGATAGTTGTAGGTGTGCAGTGTTGTTTCTGGTTCTCTATTATTTTCCATTGGCCTGTGTGTCTGTTTTTGACCGGTACCATGCCGTTTTGGTTGCTGTAGCCCTCCAGTATGGTTTGAAGTTTAGTAGTGTGAGGCCTCCACCGTTTTTTGTTTGATTTTTTTTTTTTTTTTCCTTAGGATTGCCTTGACTATTTGGGCTTTTTGCTTCCATATGAGTTTTAAAATAGTTTTTTTTTTTTTTTTTCTAGTTCTGCAAAGAAATGTCAGTTGTAGTTTAATATAAATAGCATTAAATCTAGAATTTGTTTTGGGCAGTATGGCCATTTTAATGTTATTGATTATTCCTATCCATGAGTATGGAATGTTTTTTCTGTTGTTTGTGTCATCTCTGATTTCTTTGAGCAGTGCTTTGTCATTTTCCTTGCAGATATCTTTTATCCCCCTAGTTAGCTGTATTCCTAGGTATTTTCTTCTTTTTGTGGCATTTGTAAATGACAGTTTGTTCCTAATCTAGCTCTTGGCTTGACTGTTGTTGTTGTATAGGCACACTAGTGATTTTTTGTAGATCTATTTTGTATCTTGAGACTTTGCTGAAATTGTTTATCAGCTCAATAAAGCCTTTAGGCTGAGACTATGGGATTTTCTAGATATAGGATCATGTCATTAAATAGGGAAATGGATATTTTAACTTCCTCTTTTCCTTTTTGGATGCCCTTTATTTCCTTTGATTACCTGATTGCCCTTTACAGGACTTCCAATACTATGTTGAATAGGAGTGATGAGAGAGAGCATCCTTGTTTTGTGCCAGTTTTCAAGGGGAATGCTTCCAGCCCTTGCCCACCCATGATAATGTTGACTTTGACTTTGTCATGTATGGCTGTTACTACTTTGAGGTATTTTTCTTCAATACCTAGTTTATTGAGAGTTTTTTTAACATGAATAGATGTGGAATTTTATTGAGAGCCTTTTCTACATCTATGAGGTAAGCATGTGGTTTGTCTTTAGTTCTGTTTGCACGATCAAATTTATTGATTTGCATGTTGGACCAACCTTGCATTCCAGGGATAAAGCCTACTTGATCATGGTGGGTAAAATTTATGATGTGCTGCGGGATTCAGTTTGCCAGTATTTTGTTGAGAATTTTTGCATTGATGTTCATCAAGGATACTGGCCTGAAGTTTTTTGTTACTGTTGTTTTATCTCTACTAGGTTTTGGAATCAAGATGATACTGTACTCATAGTATGAGTTAATAGGAGTCCCTCCTCCTCAATTCTAATAGCCATTTTGACTGGTGTGAGGTAGTATCTCATTGTGGTTTTGACTTACATTTCTTTAATGATCTGTGATATTGAGCTTTTTCACTTTTAATTAGAAGTAGTGTTTTTGTATCGTAGTTCTATTTTTAATTTCTTGAGGAACCTCTATACTGTTTTCCATAATGTCTGTGCTAACATACATTCCTACCAAAGTGTGTAAGGATTCTCTTTTCTCCACATCCTTGCCAGCATTTATTAACTTTTGTGTTTTTGATAATAGCCATTCTAACTGGAATAAGATGATATCTCTTGTGGTTTTGATTTGCATTTCCCTGATTAGTAAGGTTAAACTTTTTTTCATTTACCTATTGGCCATTTTTATGTCTTCTCTGAAAAATGTCTATTCAGGTCTTTTGCTCATTTTATTATCAGGTTATCTGTCTATTTGCTATTGAGATGTTTATTTATATATTTGGGATATTAACTTCTTATCAGATATAGAGTTTGCAAATACTGTAGGTTGTTTCTTCACTATATTGATTCTTTGTTGTGCAGAGCCTTTCAGCTTGATATAATTCCATTTGTCTATTTTTTACTTTTTTTGCCTATGCTTTTGAGGTCTTACCCCCCCCCCAAAAAAAAAAAAAAAAAAATCCTTACCCAGAGCAATGCCATGAAGCTTTTCTCATACAATTTTTTCTAGTAGTTAAGTAATTGCACCCTAATGTAAACTTTTGTCTCATTGTCTCCTTGTCTCCATACATTCAGTAAAAGTACCTAGATTCCAAATCCCAATAGTTTAAAATAGGTGTGAAGATTTCCAAACCTTTTTACTTTTATTTTTAAAATTTGCCTCCCTAAAATCTCCAGAGTAAAGTGGGTATATATCCAAAGAAAATGAAATCAGTATTTTGAAGAGATGTCTACACTCCCATTTTTATTGGAACACTATTTACAACAGCCAAGATATAGAATCGACCTAAATGTACATCAACAAATGAATGGATAAAGAAAATGTGGTGTACATGTACAGGATGGAATACTATTCTGCCTTAAAAAGTAAAAAGTAAGAAAATTCTGTAATTTGTGACCACATGAATGAACCTGGAGGACATTTTGTTAAATGACATAAGCCAGGTACAGAAAAACAAATACAGCATGATCTCACTCATGGGGAAATTTTAAATGTTGATCTTATAGAAGTAGAGAATATAATAGTAGTTACCAGAAACCGGGTTGGGGAGGGGAGATGAGAAATTGGTCAAAGGACACATAATGGCAGTTAGGCAGAAGGAATAAATTTAAGAGATTTATTGTATAACAGAGTGACTATAGTTAATATATTGTATTCTCGAGAAATGCAAAGAGAGTAGATGTTGAGTGCTCTCACCACAAAAAAGGTAACTGTATGAGATAATGCATTTGCTGATTAGCTAGAGTTAATCATCTCATAATGTATATGTACCTGAAAACATCATGTCATACATGATAAATACATGCAATATTATTTATCAAATTAAAAACAAACATTGCATGGCTAGTTATGGGGTTAATCAGCAGCATGTGCCTCCTGATATGATGCACTGAGGACAACTCAGTATTGCCTTCTGGGCTGCAACTGCCAAAAGTACTAAACTTGAATCTATTCATGAGGAAACATGAGAGAATCCATTGAAAGACATTTTACTAAATTATTGACCTACACTCTTCAAAAATGTCAATGTCATGACCTACAGGGTAAAATCCCAGAACTGTAGAGAAAGACACAGTCTAAAAGGAGACTAAAGATACATGAGTCTGAATTAAATGCAATACAGATTTTCAATTTTCTTTTTCTGTAAAGGAAATTATTGGGCCAACTGACAAAATATCAATAAGGTCTATAAATTATCTAATAATAATTTTGGGTATCAGCTTTCTTATTTTATTTTATTTTATTTTATTTTTTTTGAGACAGAGTATCGTTCTGTCGCCCAGGCTGGAGTGCAGTGGCATGGTCTCAGCTCACCACAAGCTTCACCTCCCAGGTTCATGCCATCCTCCTGCCTCAGCCTTCCAAGTAACTGGGACTACAGGCACCCGCCACCAAGCCTGGCTAATTTTTTGTATTTTTAGTAGAGATGGGGTTTTCACCATGTTAGTCAGGATGGTCTAGATCTCCTGACCTCAGGATCCACTCGACTTGGCCTCCTAAAATGCTGGGATTACAGGCGTGAGCCACTGCATCCAACCAGTTGTCTTAATTTTTATAATTATACTGTGGTTACATAAGAGAATTCCTTATTTTTATGAAATACAAACTAGAATATTTAGGGGTAAATGGGCCAAAAAATGTAATGTTTTCTTGGAAGTGGCACTGGGAAGAAATTAAAGTATGAATATAATTTAATAAATTGCATCCTTAATATAAACTTTGTCTCTTTTTCTCCCTGTCTCAATGCAATCAATAAAAATCACTATAGCCCAAATATCAATGGTTCAAAATAGGTGTAAGGGTTTCCAGAAGTTTTGTTTTTTTCTTAATTTTTATTTTGCCTACCTAAAATCTCCAGTCAAGACAGTCCATATACCAACTGATTAGTTCTGTCCACTCTTGAAATACTTTTCTATTATTTCTTAATTATCTTTATACCAATAATTTCAATTACATCAGTAAAATCTCCTTATTTCTCTGGAAAAGTCTGATATATTAGTGTCATTTTAAAGAAAAACATCCAATAGGAATCTTTCTTTCCTGAGCTATTTACTCTGCTGATTTTTTGTATACTTTTATTTTGTTCAATTACATTTAATTGCAGTATAAATTCCAGTGAACTTTAAATTGAAATTAGACACATACATGAAATATATGTGATTCTGCAAAATGTGTCTCTTGGAACAATTCTTTTCAACCAGAAGGGAATATCTGAAATTTTCTTAAGTATCTAAGGCACGTTTATGAAGGTATTTAATTAAGATTTCGTAATTTTTTCTTATCCAACAAAAATGTCAATACATTTCTATCTACACATTTATTCTTCAATAAGTATCTACCAGTATTTATATAAAGATCTATGTAAAATAATGTTAAGTGTTCTACCTTAGTTTATTAGGCTAGTCATATGCTACAGAAAATGTTTTCATTTTATTTTTGTTTCTCTCTAAACAAAAATTGACTTCTTAAAAATAAATACATTCAAATTACTTTTCTACAGGGTAACAATCTTTCTACATTATGAACTCTTTGAATCCAGGGTCAGCCACTTATTAAAACATTTTTATTCCAACTTTCCAATTTTCTATATTCAAGAACTTAGCAGGTTTTTTTTTTTTTTTTTTTTTTTTATGTAACAGACACTGATAATTTGTGGAATGATCTCTGTATCTAGTGGAATAAGGAAACCATCATGGAGTTGCTAATGAGATAATGATGATGTTGGTAATAGCATAATAAGAGGCAGTGTATATGGTAATTAAGTAAAAATTATTTGCATTCAGATAGATATCTAGGCTTAGTCTTAATGTCCCATCATTTGCTAGCTATGTCCCTAGGCAAGTTGGTAAACCTCTGTGATCTTCAGTTTCCTCATCTATAAAATGTAAATAATAATAGTACCTGCTTCATAGGGATTTAATGAGGATCAACTAACATGATGTTTCTACAAAACTTATCACCGTGTTTGGCATACTTAATCAATGCTAATTAATGTTGTTTTTAATTGCCACTGTTATCATTAGTCCATTTGCATTAATCAACCATCACATAATTTGTGGTGCTGAATACCTTAATCTAAAATATCCTTATGTATTTATTTATATTTAAAATAATCATTTTCATTAACACACAATCAGAATTTTTACATGGTAGAAACGTTGAAAATAAAGACAAGTGATGTTGTTAAAAACAATAAAAATAATGATAAAAACTTTGCATCTCTACCAACGCAGATCTTAACTGATATTATCTTCAGCTTATATGTTTCTGGATTTTCTCTATTCTAGCATGCACATTACACGTGTACACAGTTGTTTTTTACTAAAGTGAGGCCATATTATACACACTGTTATATATATATTTCGATTACTTTCTATTTT
Organism: Colobus angolensis palliatus; assembly: GCF_000951035.1. Taxonomy (NCBI): domain Eukaryota; kingdom Metazoa; phylum Chordata; class Mammalia; order Primates; family Cercopithecidae; genus Colobus; species Colobus angolensis. The sequence continues at coordinate 4,497,060 of NW_012114966.1, read as the reverse complement.
ACCCTTATTGACACCAAATATCCTTTGTCACTTCTTTAAGCCAGTATCTAATCTAAGACCATATCTTACATCTGGTTGTTAATTTTCCCAACTACTCTTCCAATCAAGTAAAATGCTTTCTTATAAAATGACTTACTGTAGAGATCAGATAACAATTTGATTTTTCTATCACTTTCTCTTTTTCAAAGGAGTCTGGCTTAATAGCCATGGCTTCAAAAGTTTATATAATAGAAAGAGAGAAAAGATAGCCCTGTTTCAATCTACCATCTTCAAACAAGATAGTTACCTGTTTTTCTACCTCTTTTAAAAATGTTTTTCTACCTCTTTTAAAAATGTTGACCTGGTGTGGTAGCTCCACCTGTAATACCAGCTCTTTGGGAGGCCAAGACGGGGGGTCTCGCTTGAGCCCCAGGAGTTTGAAACTAGGCTCGGCAACATGGTGAGACCCAGTCTCTTAAAAACAAGATCACAGATAACATAATAAAAATATGGATAATTATTAGATAGTTATATAGGATATTCATAATATTGGAGTGAAATAGGGCCTTTGCCCATACCTGGCTCAGATAGAAAAATTTTCACCAAGTTTTATAAATATCAACCACCATTTCAATGTTTTATACAAATCTCTCCTAGTTCTTGACATGTCAGTCTCCCTTATATTAAAGACTGGGGCAAATGTGTAACTTACTATCGTACAAGTGACTTCCATTTTAGATTTGCAAAGTACCCTGGACCAGACACTTGATAAACCCTGGCTACTTTAAAAATTCTAAATTACCTAGATGTTTACATATAAAATACTAACAGAAATTATCTATTTCCCAGTCTATATACATTTTTATGTAGTCCTAAGACTAGTGTTAAACTAAGATTGCACCAGCCCTTGACAGAACTATTCTAATATGTAACACAATTGAGAAGTCAGATATACAAAGTCTTTATGAACATATCTATTTGTACAAAAGAGAAGATTATGTCCATAACAGGGAAAGGGGAAATAAATGTTTCATATTTACCTGTAATCTCTTCCCTTTATGTTTGACTAATATAAAGGCAAAAATTTTGCGATTAATATCAAGATCCTGGATGGTCGAGTATATGAGTCCTTAAGATACACTGTAACTCTCTAGAGCAACAGCCTTTCGAAACTCCCAGTAGAAAAACTGCAGCTAATCTATGGGTGGGAGATGAAAGTAAAATCAATTAGGTGGTCTCTGAGAGGCAACTATACCATTGTTCTGAGTGTCCAATAAACTAGAAGTAGTAAATGGGGTATCCTGATCACCTCTCAGAGCTTCTACCATTTGATTGTCTTCTGTTTCGCCCAAACATGTTTTTTATCATTCCTAATTCTATCGTACTTAAGCCCGAACCAGTAAATAAGAATACAGAAAATTATAAATGTAAAAAAATAAATAACTGTGCAAATCTCTGTAGCAAAGCTCAGCAATTCCATGACTAATTACACATGCAACGGAAATGCCCATGTATGCTTTCCAGAAGACACTGTACAAGAATCGTCAGAGTAGCACTATTTGAAGATTAAATTGTTTTAAACTTCAACCTCAAAACTGCCCAAGTGGCATTCAACAGTATAATAGACTTGTAAAACATAATGATGATGTATTCAATAATGAAATATGCTAAAGCCATGAAAATAAATTATAACAGCACACAATATTGGTGAATTTCTTAAATATTATTGAGTAAAAATACTAAGACACAAAAGAATACACATTGTCTGCTTGCATTTATACAAGGTGCAAACCATGTAAAGCCAATCCATTCTATTGGAAGTCAGGGTACTATATCCTCCAGGGAGAGGTTAGTGGTTTGAATGAGGCATGAGAGATCCTGTGGCACTAATAATATTATTCTTCTTGATCTGACATGGGTATGTGAAAATTATGTTTTGTGCATTGATTTATATATATTCATATATGTATTATGTGTATGTATACTTATAGTATACTCTCATATTTATAGTATACATACACATAATACTTTGACAAAAGTGAAAAGTTATTCTTTTTTTTCTTTAGCATCTATTCCAGCTCCAAGTTTTTGTCATACAAGAGTAGCAGTTCTGATAAAATGGAAAGTACATAAACTTGAATTCAGAAGACTTGAATTTTTTATTGTGTAACCTTGGGCAAGCAACCTCACTAAATATCAGGTTCTTCATCTGTAAAATTGAACAAATTCCTTATAAAGTTATCATGAAGATTAAATTAGATTATGCACAGTAAAGTTATTATTTACTTATAAAGTGTAGTATAAATATATTGCATTAATAGAGAAAAAGAGACTGAAGAAATACGTTTCAGATTAACTGAATGGTATTTGACACATTTACAGGCATAGGGAAAATATCTAGTTCTGTTTTGAGTAATTGACAAACACTGCTAAAATTATATACTACTGAGCAGGTGCTACATCGTAGTGGTTATGGATATAAAATTTCAAATTATCCATTAACATTTTCATTCTTTATACAGCAAATATTTATTCAGAGTCCACTGCAGGCTGTTCATTCCTTGAAGAACAGAAGAAAATAAAGTATTCTGTGTTCATGAATCATGCATTCTATAGCGGGGAGAGACAAGAGTTACATCTGAATCTCAGCTCTGCTATTTACTGCCCATGTAATTTTGGGCATGTTACTCCAATACCTGTCCTTACCTGTACAACATAAATGATAACAGTGTGTACTTCAAAAGTTGTTGCATTATAAGAGCTAATGCCTGTAAAGTTACTCGCTAACAATTTATCATTCAATAAATAAATACTAATAGTTGTTACTACTCCTACCATGGGCCTAGCATTCACGAAATCATATGGAAGTACTCCCATTGTCACTGTAAAAGAGTCTGTCCTATTTATTTAATCCAGTCTTCATAAGCCATGGTAGCTATCTTGATTTGGATTTGCATAAATTAAAAACATTTAATTCAAAATTTAGAAAGAAAAATTGTATTGACTTTCTAGCCAGCCTGAATTTTCCAAAGTTCCTAGTCTTGGCAATACTTGACTAATTTGCATGTGACAGAAAAATACACACGATATGCACCACTGATACTGCTTCCCAGCTGTTCTCCTTGCCTGTATTTCATTATCTGTCATTTATTTCGGCATATTCGCTTTCATAGTGATCCAAATCAAAACAAAAACTTAGAATTTCACTTTTATCTTCTACTCTTCAAAATTTCCAATTTCCTAGAAGACAAAGTTCTAGCTCGTCAGGATAATACCTAGGATCTAGCAGATTCTGGCTGTCACTAAGCTGCCCAGTGTCATCTTCCAAATGTATGCTCCCAACCTCATACTCAAGACTCCATCAATGAGAACCACAGACATTCTGTATCATTTCTGCTAATGTGTCTTAGTTGGGGCAATCTTACCTATTTGACATGTGCTTGTCCCTTCTTCCTGACTCCTCCCTACCAGCTCAGAGGGACTTGACTTTCCTATACCAAAAAAACAAAACCACTAGCCTAATTTACTCAGCTTTTCTCCTACTTTCCTTTTTTATCCCATAGAATCATAAACAAAATTATAATATATGATATGGGTAAAGGCAGGAATCAGGGTCTGCTTCTTGTCTTTTCCTTTATTTCCCGGGGTCTTCAGAACCACTAATTAGGGTGAGCACACTTTTTCTGTAAAGGCCTCTGCAGCAAGTATTCAACTCCACGATTGTAGGAAAAAAACCATCCATCCACAACACATAAACAACTGAATGTGACTGTGTCCCAATACAACTGAATTTATAAATCAGGTTGTGGTGCAGACTCAGCTGTCTGCTATAGTTTGCTGATCCCTGGGTCTAAATAATAGTGACAAGGATGATGATGATAGCACTGAAGCAGTCAGCTAAAACTTTTTGAGTGTTTACCATATGTCAGGTATTGTGAGGAATATTACGTCATGTAATACAATAACATTATAGCATAAGAACAGTTATTGCCATTTTCTGAATAGGAAAACTAAAGGTCAGAAAGTTAAGTACCTTCCCCATGTCCTGCACCTGGAATGTGTCTGGCTGCAGCACTTTGCTCTTCTTCACCCCTCCTTACTAGCTAGAGAGTCTCCTGAGGCACTTCCCGTTGTAATACTATGCCACTCTTTGACAGCTACTGCAGAAATGAATTTACAGCAGATAATCTTTTCATTCACACTTTGGCAAGTAGCCTATTATCAGGACTACAAATGCCTTTACAAATGCGTAGAGCTCCACATGGGAAATTCCACACAAATTGCAAAACCTTTCCAGGATGCTGATGCTGATTTTAGGAGATGCTAAATTGAATGTTTTTAATGATCTCTGAAACAAGATGGACCAGTTAATGCATTTAATTTCAGGGGAAAAGCCACCAAATCTCTCAGGAGATGAGGCCTGGCACATCTTTGTCCAGGTCTGGAAGCCTTGTGACTTGAAAACCACTTCTTGAGACAAACATATCAGATGTGAGTAAGACATAAAAGTCTCTCTGAGATTTTCACAGTAAGACTGGTAATAAAAAGTGATTACAATACTACTTGACACTGACTGATTAAGAGGCAGTGTCTGACTTGGATTTTTCTTCAGTTCATGTTAAGAGAGAAAAAAGACCATAATTCCTAGTACTCAGGGCTCAATCAGAATGATGTATCCAGCCAACTGAAGCTACATCTGAGATTGGCTGCATCCTCGCAATGCAGCACCTCAAGTTACTTTATTCTCTACCTCTATTTCCCTCATGAAGCAGTGGGTTTTGCTGAAAACCAGACTTCAGATTTACTCAGCTCTATATAAATTATGTAGGAAAAGCAATGACAAAGGAGAAAAGAAGAGAGGAAATTAAGTATATAGAATGTCAGTCAATAACCTATAGGACAAAGGGGATATTAAGTGCATTTCTAAACTGAAAATTCAGCTTCTCCCAAAAAATGTAAAGTCTTCTAGATCCATGAAAAGGTTGATGAAAATAGGAGTAATTTATTTTCCTTCACTAAGTTAAACTTCCCTAAGCAGGTGCCATCTTTCCCTCCTATATTGATGACATATACCATAATATTACCTCGAATTATTGTTATTTGGGTATTTGCCTTCTCCTCAGTAATATTACAGAGGCAGTCAGGCTTTGTAATGGAGTACGTGGGCTTTGAGGTCAAAGAATTTGTTCGAGTACTAGATTAGTGTCTACTAACTCTATGACTTTGGGCTAAGTCATTTGTCTTCATTGACCCCCAGTTTCTTTCCTATAAAGTGGAGATGACAACAGCACGTGTACTATAAATTTTTAGAAGGATTAAATGAGATCATGCACATAATCTAACGTCACACCTCAAAAAACTAGAGAAGCAAGAATAAACCAAACCGAAACCCAGCAGAAGAAAATAAATAACACAGATGAGAGGAGAACTAAACAAAATTCAAACAAAAAAAGTACAAAAAGTAAATGAAACAACAAGCTGGCCCTTTGAAAAAATAAACAAAATCAATAGACTGTTAGCAAGATTAACCAAGAAAAGAGAGAAGATCCAAATAAGATCAATTGGAAATGAAACAGGAGAAATTACAACCAATACCACAGAAATACAAAAGATCATTCAAGGCTACGATGAACACCTTTATGCAAAGAAACTAGAAAAGCTAGAGGAGCTGTATAAATTCCTGGAAATACACAACCTCCCTAGACTAAATCAGGAAGAAATAGAAACTTTGAACAGATCAATAGCAGATAGTGAGATTGAGATTGAAAAAGCCATTCAAAATTACCAATTAAAAAAAAAAAAAAAAAGACCAGAACAAGATGAATTCACAACTGAATTCTATCAGGCATTCAAAGAATTGACACCAATCAAGATGAATTCACAACTGAATTCTATCAGGCATTCAAAGAATTGACACCAATCTTACTGAAATTATGCCAAAAGATAGAGAAAGAGGGACTCCTTCCTAAATCATTCTATAAAGCCAGTATCACCCTAACAGGAAAACGAGGAAAGAACATAACAAAGAAAATTATACACCAATATCCCTGATGAACACAGATGCAAAAATTTCTCAACAAAATACTAGCTAACCAGCTGGGCACAGTGGCTCATGCCAGTAATCCCAGCACTTTGGGAGGCCCAGGCAGGCAAATCACTAGGTCAGGAGTTCAAGACCAGCCTGGCCAACACAGTAAAACCCAGTCTCTACTAAAAATACAAAAAATTAGCTGGGCATAGTGGTGGGCACCTGTAATCCCAGTTACTCGGGAGGCTTAGGCAGGAGAATCACTTGAACCTGGGAGGCGGTTGCAGTGAGCCAAGATTGCGCCACTGCACTGCAGCCCAGGTGACAGAGTGAGACTCCATCTTAAAAAATAAATAGTGGCTCAAGCCTGTAATCCCAGCACTTTGGGAGGCCGAGACGGGCGGATCACGAGGTCAGGAGATCGAGACCATCCTGGCTAACACGGTGAAACCCCATCTCTACTGAAAATACAAAAATAAAAATAAAAATACTAGCTGGGCGTGGTGGCGTGTGCCTGTAGTCCCAGCTACTTGGGAGGCTGAGGCAGGAGAATGGCGTGAACCCGGGAGGCGGAGCTTGCAGTGAGCTGAGATCCGGCCACTGCACTCCAGTCCGGGCGACAGAGCGAGAGTCCGCCTCAAAAAAAAAATAAAAAAAATAAAAAATAAAAAACAAATAAATAAAAATAAAAATACTAGCTAACCAAATGCAACAGCATATCAAAAAGATAACACACCATGGTCAAGTGAGTTTCATACCAGGGATGGTTTAACCTGTGCAAGTCAATAAATGTGATACACCACAAAAACAGAATTAAAAACAAAAGTCACATGATCATCTCAATAGATGCAGACAAAACATTTGAGAAAATTCAGCATCTCTTTATGATTAAAAACCTCAGCAAACTTGGCACAGAAGGGACATATCTCAAGGTAATAAAAGCCATATATGACAAATCTACAACCAACATTATACTGAATGGAGAATGCATTTCCCTTGAGAGCTGGGAAAAGACAAAGATCACCACTTTTACCACTTCTATTCAACATTGTACTGGAAGTCCCAGCCATAACAATCAGACAAGAGAAAAAAATAAAGGATACCCAAATCAGGAAAGAGAAAGTCAAACTGTCACTGTTTGCTAATGATACGATCATATAGCTAGCAAACCCTAAAGACTCATACAAATGGCTCCTAGATCTGATAAATGTATTCAGCCAAGTTTCAGGATATGAAATCAATGTACTCAAATCAGTACCACTGCTATATATCGATAACAACCAATCTGAGAATCAATCAAGCGCTCAACCCCTTTTACAACAGCTGTAAAAATAAATGAATAAATAAAATACTTAGGAATATACCTAGTCAAGGAGACTAAAGGTCATTACAAGGAAAACTGCAAGACACTGCTGAAAGAAATCATAGACAACACAAACAAATGGAAATACATCCCATGCTCACAGATGGTAGAATCAATATTGTGAAAATGACCATGATGCCAAAAGCAGTGTGCAAATACAGTGCGATTCCCATCAAAATACCATATCATTCTTCACTGAACTGGAAAAGAAATCTTAAAATTTACATGAAACCAAGAAAAGACCCCACATAGCCAAAGTAAAAAGATCAAGCAAAAATGAACAAATCTGGGATTATCACATTCTCAACTTCAAAATATACAATAAAGCCATAGTTACCAAAACAGCATGATACTGGTATAAAAATAGGAAGGTAGACCAATGGAACATAATAGTGAAACCATAAATAAAGCTAAATACAGCCAACTAATCTTTGATAAAGCAAAAAATAAAAAATAAATAAAGTGGGGAAAGGACACCCTATTCTAAAAATGTGCTAAGATAATTGGTAAGCTGCTGTAGAAGAATGACACTGGATCCTCATCTCTCACCTTATACAAAAATCAACTCAACATGGTTCAAAGACTTAAATCTATGACCTGAAACTGCAAAAATTCAATAAGATAACATCGGAAGAAATTTCCAGATATTGGCTTAGGCAAAGGGTTCGTGATCAAGAACTCAAAAGCAAATTCAGACTGGGCATGGTGGCTCATGCCTGTGATCCCAGCACTTTGGGAGGCTGAGGGGGCGGATCACAAGGTCAGGAGATCGAGACCATCCTGGCTAACACGATGAAACCTCGTCTCCACTAAAAATACAAGAAATTAGCCAGGCATTGTGGCAGGCATCTGTAGTCCCAGCTACTCGGGAGGCTGAGACAGAATGGCATGAACCTGTGAGGCAGAGCTTGCAGTGAGCTGAAATTGTGCCACTGCACTCCAGCCTGGGCGACAGAGTGAGACTCCGTCTCTAAAATAAAAACAAACATAAAAAGCAAATGCAACAAAAACAAAGATTAATAGATGGAACCTAATTAAACTCAAAAGCTTCTGCACAGCAAAAGAAATCATCATCCGAACAAATAGAGAACGCACAGGGTGGGAAAAATATCTTTGCAAACTTTGCATCCAACAAAGAGCTAATATCCAGAATATATAAGGAACTCAAATCAGTAATAAAAAAATCATAATTCCACCAAAAGTGGGCAAAAGACATGAATAGACAATTGTTAAAAGAAGATACACAAGTGGCCAAAAACAGATGAAAAAATGCTCAACATCACTATCAAGGAAATGCAAATCAAAACCACCATAATATACCACCTTACTGCTACAAGAATGGTCATAATTTAAAAATCAAAAAATAACAGATGTTGGCATGGATGTTGTGAAAACAGAACACTTTTACACTGCTGGTGGGAATGTAAACTGGTGCAACCACTAGGGAAAACAGCATGGGGATTCCTTAATGAACTAAAAATGTAACTACTACTTGATCCAACAATCCCACTACTGGGTATCTACCCAAAGGAAAGGAAGTCATTTTACCAAAAAAAAGACATTTGCACATGCATGTTTATAGCAACACAATTCACAATTGCAAAAAATACGGAACCATCCTAAATGTCCATTAACCGATGAGTGGATAAAGAACATGTGGTATA
>NW_012114966.1:4452283-4487507 GCF_000951035.1 Colobus angolensis palliatus | reverse complement strand
AGATCTTTAAGTACCAGAACAACTATGACAGAAAATACGTATTTCCTAGTACTAAGAGAAATTCATGTAACAATAATAATTATAATTACCTTTTACATTTATGTGGTTGGCTCCAATTCTAATATTTTTGGAAACATTTGATGGATCTGCGGGAGAAGAGGAGAGCAAAATATTTCTAACAAGTGTTTCAGAAAAAAAGATATTGCAAAAATTTTTGCAATCCACTCATCTGACAAAGGGCTAATATCCAGATCCTACAAAGAAGTCAAACAAATTAAAAAACAAACAACCCCATCAAAAAGTGGGCAAAGGATATGAACAGACATTTCTCAAAAGAAGACATGTATACAGCCAATAGACACATGAAAAAATGCTCAGCATCACTGGCCATCAGAGAAATGCAAATCAAAACCACAATGAGATACCATCTCACACCAGTTAGAATGGCAATCATTAAAAAGTCAGGAAACAACAGGTGCTGGAGAGGATGTGGAGAAATAGGAACACTTTTACACTGTTGGTGGGACTGTAAACTAGTTTAACCATTATGGAAAACAGTATGGCAATTCCTCAAAGATCTAGAACTAGAAGTACCATATGATCCAGCCATCCCATTACTGGGTATATACCCAAAGGATTATAAATCATGCTGCTATAAAGACACATGCACACGTATGTTTATTGAGGCACTATTAACAATAGCAAAGACTTAGAATCAACCCAAATGTCCATCACGGACAAACTGGATTAAGAAAATGTGGCACATATACACCATGGAATACTATGCAGCCATAAAAAAGGATGAGTTTGTGTCCTTTGTAGGGACATGGATGCAGCTGGAAACCATCAATTCTCAGAAAACTATCATACGAACAGAAAACCAAACACCGCATGTTCTCACTCATAGGTGGGAACTGAACAATGAGATCACTTGGACTCAGGAAGGGGAACATCACACACTGGGGCCTATCATGGGGAGGCGGGAGGGGGGGGGATTGCATTGGGAGTTATACCTGATGTAAATGACGAGTTGATGGGTGCTGACCAGTTGATGTGTGCAGCACACCAACATGGCACAAGTATACATATGTAACAAACCTGCACGTTATGCACATGTACCCTAGAACTTAAAGTATAATAATAATTTAAAAAAAGAAAAAATATATAAGTTGTTGCTCAAAGAAGCAGCTCACTGAATTTCCCAAGTGTTTTAAGAGAATATCCAAGCAAATTAAGTTACAACGTGCTAACAGTTCAAACTAAGTTATAATTTGACCTTTATTTAACTAGATAATGCAAGAGATAATAAAGAACCTTTAAACTGCATTTTATCATGTACTTGTGTTTTGCAATTCGATTTTCACTAGCCATCCTAAGAAAGGTGATTGGTGTTCTGTATCTGTGGGTCCAAACAACCATGCATCAAAAATATTTGGGAAAAAATGGATGGTTATATCTGTACTGAATATTTCAGAAGTTTTTCTTTACATTATTCCCTAAATGATACAGTATAACTGTTAACATAGCATTTACATTGTCTTAGGTATTATAAGAAACCTAGAGATTATTTAAAGTATACAGAGGATGTGCATAGGTTTTATGCAAATACTACACTATTTTATATATGGCACTTGAGCATTCATGGATTTTAATATCCACAGGGGTCCTGGGACCAATCCTTTGTGAATTTCAATATTTGAATGTACAGCACAAGCATTATAACTCCTAAGAGAAGACATCGTCAGAGGTTAACTGCCTTTCCAGTGTCATGTAATTCGTATCTACTAATTCTTCATTTACTAATCTTTCCACTCTTCAACTTCCCATTATGATCTCTCTCTCAGTCACAAAGATGCTTATTCTCATCATCTCTTCTCTCTGACTGGGGGTGGGCCCTATGATCCCACAGGTTCAGCACGGAATTCATATCAAGTCCTGCTGTATTTGGTGGCCTCTAGTCACCGGTGATTTGTCAGATGCTGTATCATTGATACACTTGAATAATCTTTGCTGTGGATCTTCATTGTTTTCCCTGGCCCACTCAGACTTAGACTAAACGTGTCAGATGTTTTGGCTATCCAGATTTGCTGTTTGGCTCTTTAAGCATCTATTAGAGATTGGAACATTATTCTATGGCCTTGATATTTATTTGTTTCCAATGAGACACCTCATAGATTCTCTAATTTCTATTGTCCCTGGATTCTGTCTTAGGCCCATAGGGCTCAATCAACAAAAGGTACTGCACGTTTCCTAATTAGCATGAAGTGGCTTAACTAGTCCTTAACTATTAACTCTCAGTTTTGAGAGGGGCTTTCAGAGCAGAGCCACCGTCTGGTGTAAACAGACTGTAACAGTTCTGCATACCTGTGTCCCTCCTGGCTTACTTCTGCTTCTCCAGGCTTACTTCTCACAGTTTTCTATTCCTGTATGTGTAATTGAAATTATCTTTAGTTACAAAAAATCCACACTGGTTAGTCTAACGGTATCATCCTCAACTGGGCTTAAAACTGGACCACCTGGCCTGGACTAGGAGAGACTATCACAGTGCACTAAATATACCTGCAGTAGGCGTTTCTTGCTTGAAACACTTCCTCCTTTATTATGCTTTTTTTTTTTTTTTTAATCCTTTGGAAAATGTGATCATGATGTTTCTCAGTAATTCAATTGTATTGCTAACCTGAAACAACAATGTATACATGAGAGAAAGAGATGAGGGAAAAGGGCAATCTAGGTTTAAGGAGATAAACCCCTTTTTACAGCCTGGAGAGAATTATCAAATTTCATTTAACATGTAATTCAGTAAAACACAACCTAATTAGGTTTACAAACATACACATGTAATTATCACAATGTCGCTGAATACAAGTCAATCGGCATGTGAGGGCACATGTGGATAAATGGAACAGTTACCTCCCTAGAGCTGAAAAACACAGCATTAAAATCTAGTCAAGGGTGAAATATCTTTTTATATTGGTATAATATTTATCTGGCTTTCCCCAAGCAAAAAAAAAAAAAAAAAGAAACTGTTGTTTTAAAATCATACATACTCTTATGTCTAAGTAAGTTACCCAAGAGTAACATGTGGATTGGGAAGTAAATACAAACCTGAAGTGTCAGAAAACTTCAGGTATCCTAAGCTCCGATGCTTTTGTTCATCAGGTAAGGGAGCAGATAAATAATATGTCAGGAAGGCCCTTTGCCTTTGTTTTGAAGTATCTGGTCTGATTTGTCCTCACTCATGGGTCTGGCTTGAATTTCTTTCTTACTCTCAGGAGAAGCTGCCAACTCAAAATGAGAATGTACTCTTTCTCCTTGCATTCACCCGGCAATTCTCAGACATCACTCTGACTATTTTAAAAGACCATCTGTAACAGGGACATCTGCCTCAGCCATCCTTCCACAAATTACCATGCTCAATGATGTTCAACTAGCCTTTTAACACTTCTAACTTCTCCAACTTGTAAATATTTACTACTTAATGGGCATCCTCAACCATATATTTATTAAGATATAGAGAAAAAGGAACTGTGGCTCTCTCAAAGGAGATGTGAGCTTGTAGAATTTGTCTGGTTGCCATTAATAATTAAACAGAAGACATCAGTTCAAGTATACACCAATTATTTAGCATTGACAACTGCCTAGGATTGTTCTGGGTGCCAGGGCAATTTAAAATGCATACACTTGAGAGGTAGAAGACAGACATTAAAAAATAATAGACTATCTTAGGAAAAGAGAACCTTTCTCATGAGGGCAACCACATTCATCTTTGTTTTCATGTCAGACATCACTAATCAATTACTGTATACTTTACTTCTGAGCCCCACTAGAGTCTTATGCAATCTGTCTACATAGCATTCCAGGCAACCTCTGCCAATTAAATTGTGTTAGCACATGAGTTGAAACTTACGTGCTACCCTTGCATTGAAACTGTAATTTTCCCAAACACCATATAGTTTACACATTCCAAATCCTTCAACAGTCAATCTGAGTAAACACTAAACATATGTTTGCTTATTTAATGGATAAAATAAAAATCTCCGCACACCTCCAAATGTTTATACATTACAGCTCCTCCTAAAATGACATTAGTTGTTAAAATTTCAGTGAAAAATTCTCAATCATCCTTTTCCATCTTCTTTCTTCATGAACACATCATTATTGCTATGGTAATTATCCTCCTTCAGTCTTCAGGTTTTCTTTATTTTTTGTTTCCAAAATCTTTTGTAGCAGATGAACGTAAGGATCTGAAGGGACTATACGGCTTCAAACAAAGTCTTACAAATAAGTGTCCATAACTGCTTACATTAGAATTCCTTGGGGGAGTTTTCTAAAATCAGAGATCCCACTACAGACCTAGCAGACCAAAATTTCAGGAGAGGAATGTTAAAATGTATGTATGTGGGGTATATGTGTGTGTGAGTAGGAAAGTAAGCAGCATGTAAGTTTTAAAGGCTCCCATGTGATTCTGATGTGTAGTCACTGAAGACTTCAATGTTTTCTTCCCATTCATCTCCAAAAGCAATTGAATCTGAGAGAACAAATCAGCAAGACGTGAACCTTTCCTATGAAAGTTTCAATTTCTGAACTTCAATTCCATTTTTGAACTTCAGACATATACTAGTGTCTTAATACTAATAAATTTGTCTTCCCATTATACTTTTTATCTTTTAAAAATGCATGCTTTCTGATATGAAACTCTGTCCCTAGGGCTTAGCAAATAATCAAAGGAAAAAAATGGAACTCTCTAGTCAAGACATTCTTATTGAACTTGTTTCCATTATTAAAATGAGGACTTTAACTTTAAAAGGATACAATTAGCCACATAAGAATACATCCTTCTTTTGCTCCATCTCTAAGGAAATAACTCCGTTTCCTATGTAGTCTTACTTAAATCACTTCTGTCTTACCCATTTTTCATAAAACAGTAACATTAACAATTAAAAAGCTGGATATACCTGTGTGTATATTTAGTGCATGGTAAAACGTATTTTTCTCAAAAGAATTAATTTGAATTATTTCACATAAGGCATGTGTCAGCTCACCACATTTCCAACCCAAAGTATTTTCTTGTACTCAAGGTTTTTATATTCATCTGTTTATTCTGTGTAGACATTTGATTTATGACCAATAAACTTGATTATCCTTTTGACAATCATCTGAGAGTCTTACTTGACATCACAACTTTCTGTGTCAAAACTGAAGTAACTAGATTCCTTATTTTACTTTGACTATTTTAAACTTATTCTATATTCCAATTTGGAACAAACCTAATTCTCCACAATAAAAAATTTAAGTCTCATGCAAGAGTAACTGAATAGCCACAAACACTTTAAAAGTCATGATTTTGTCTCTTTCTTGGACAAAGTTTATCCTTTTACATTTACCTTCTTCAGAGATCAGTTGAAAAATGGGGGAAACTATTCCTAATCTATTTCAACAGGGAGAAAGTTATATTTGTTGTACAGAATCTAGGCTGTTTATTTTAATTTGGGACATGCACTGAAGGTGGGTTTTGAAAAAAAAAAAATCTGATCCAATGGGCAGGAATTTTTTTGTAATTATTTATAAACAGTCTTTAATAGTAGGAATAATTTTACCTGATAACTATTAACTAACATTAATTAAACCAACAAACATTCTTTGGGTGCTTGCTATGTACCAGATACCATTCTGGGTATTAGAAAGAGAATTCCAGGGAACTGAAAATAACCATTTGAATAGTGTAAACTCGCTGCTCTCACAAAGTTGACTTTCTAGGCTCAAAGATAGAGAAAATGAATTTTTCATAAAGAATCAAAGGCCCTGAGCTATGGTTTCAGTATTGACTGCTCTAGTTTAATCAGCACCAGCTATGTGATAGGAAATATCTATAGTGGATAAACTTTTTAGCCTTTCTGGCATTGCTTATGTTTGTACTAGATCCTTATATTATGACCCAAGTTAAAAATATGCATAAATAGGAAAAGGAGTAAGGAAAGATATGAGGAAGAGATTTGCTTGGCTAAAATCCCAGGCACCAGAGAAGTTATGCATAATCACTTTTAATAAAGGTCTATGTTAATTTTGGAGCAGCTGATTTCTCACATAATAAGACCTGTCAAATACAAGTCATCTCATTGTCCCCACAATATGAGTAGACATTTGTATTATCTGGAATATAGCAGATAGATATTGCTATTATGGGGAAAAGAGAAAAGGTGACAGGAATGTCCTATTTCTTGGTATGGTTGGGTCACATTTCATTTTAATGTGATTAGGGGCCATTTGACACTTTAATCAGGGTGATATCTCACATGCCTGGAACACTTAGCCTGGGACAGGAGACTGAACACTGACATTTCTTTTTCTCCCCATGTTCAGTGGATCACTGTCATTCCAAGCTGGGGGTTATCAACAGGTGTATGGGAAAGATTATGGTTAAAACACTTTAGTGAGTTCTCCTTGGTCAAAGATCAGATGACAAACACAGCAATTCTTTTATAAATGTACTTCTTAAGGATTAAGCTAATCTCATCTTCGTTTTATGCTTCTCTTAGCTCTGCGCTGTCTCTCTGTACTGAAGAGTTCCCCTGACCGAAATCCAGGTGGCATACGGTATTTAATATGGTAATCCTTTCATACTCTGATGGAGGCCAAATTTGGCCAACATTAATCAGTGATACAGGTACCAGACTAGTATTTTTTGATAAAATGTCACATTTAATTATTATTACTGAACATAAAGACAAATATTTTATTCCCATTTCACAGATGAAGAATCTGAGACTCAAAGACTTTAAATTGCTTACTTGAAAGTATACACCTTATAAGTGATATGGAAACCGATTATTTCTTCGTGTGTCCTACATCACTGAGAATATTAAAGCAATAGCAGGAGACCTTACACAGATAAGCATCCCCACAGCTCTCTGCCCCACCTCAACATCTGAACCCATACACTCTACTTTTGTTCCTATAACTGTAGATAAAATATCCATGCTCCTTTCCAAAGCTAATATTTCCATTTGCATGCTAAATTTCAGTTCCTTTTATCTACCTAGGAACAACTCAACAGAAATTGACCCTCCTACGTTATCAATATATTTTTTACTCACTGTCATATCATTCTCATTATTATGCAAATGCTACTATTACTCCCATCTTATTACTCAATTGCTCGTCAACTTCCAGCCCATTTCTTGCTATCTGCTTTTGCAAAACTCTTCTAAAAACATGCCTGTCCTACTGTCTCACATTCTGTCTTAAAATTACTTTAATTTAGGTTTCCTAGCCATACATCTCTCACAAATCCTAGGCAGCAAGCAGCCACCTATTCAATGTCTGCATTTGAAGGATCAATAAACACTGCTATTTAACATAATCAAAACTGTATCCTTGGCCAAGATTAGTCATATTTGTTTCCTTCACTGATAGTTACAAATACCTAGACTAGAGCACTTACTAGGCATTGAATAACTATTTCTTGTTTAAATGAATTAATGAAAAATATCTACTCCCTGGCATAGTTGCTGGTACAAAATTTGGAATTCAACAAATGCTTTATAGACAAATGAATGAGTAAGTAAAAGAACAAAATAATGGCAGGACATGATTTGAATTCTAGATCATTCCTTCCTCCTCAGACCTGAATTTAATTTATTTAAAGGAATAAAAATTACTTACAAAATAAGAATTAGTCAGATGTCTCCTGTTTACAGAGCGATTCCTAACCACTGCATCTAAATTCACCAACAATGCCCAGTTCCCAATGCCCGGTCATTCTCTATTGCAACTGTGGAATCTCCATATAGGCATTATTATTTTCTATAATCACTTTGTTTACTTAGTTCTTTATTTTGTTTTAAGAATTTTCGTTCCATTTGCAGAAGCACCTTTTCATTCACCACTGCATAGAAGAGTGCCTAGCACACAGTACATGCTAATATCATTTGTGAAATTAATGAACCAATATAATAAAGAGTAATATCTCTAGGAGTTAAATTGGATAATTTGGCTTACAAATTCTACGAAGGAAGAAAAGAGAAACAAGAGCTGGAGTTGATAAATTAAAGTCTTCATAGAAAAGGTATCACCTGACCACAGACAAAATTGGTCATATTTTTATAAAGAACAGTTTGTAGCACAAAATATAGTGTTCAGTTTCTCTACATCCCAAGACATTCTCAGTGTGTTCTTTCTCTCAACTACAAATGGGTAATGCTGTAGCAGAGTTTGTCGACACTTTTTTCATTATTCCTCTCTAAGGAAACTTTTTAGACATGTTTTTTTCTAGTAGACTTATGACATTTTAATTCCACAGACACACTGTCTATGTGTTAATGTGCTGTATGCACATTTATGCTTTATACATGTAAAGACTAAGGGTTTTTTTTTATCCTTCCTGTCCAAGACCCAATTTTCACCCCTTTGTGAAAGATATTGTGAAAAATGCTGAGAAGGCACTCTACAGCACCAGAGAGATTGCTAACTTCTTGAGCAGAGCTATGTTCTCTTATTTCAGACATCACAATTTTTGAATAGATGCACTATTTTTGCCATAACTTTTATTTGTTGTTCCAGATGCACTGATTTTCCATATAACAGACCTGCAATGCTGGGTGATTATTGTGCATATCATACCAACCCCTCATTTCCCCCGACATTCCCACCTCCTGCTGCAAACCATTCATCTTTTGCCTTCCACAATAGATTTGCCAAGGGAGTTTGGATTTCACCCTTGAGACAAAACTTAATCAGGCTTTAGGAATTCATGTATGTAACATTATTGAAGACTCTGTCCAAACAAAAAGTTCAGCTCCGTCTGCTCAAGAAGCTACTTGCACTCATTGACATCATTTCAGAACATGGAGTCTTTCATCTTCTTCTTTCCTTTCCCTGCTTCCAGTGTTTGGATTTGACACGTTTAATTTACAGAGAGGAGAAATAATGCCCAGATTGGCAAAATGACTTTTCCAAACTCCCTCAAGTAAAGAGTAGTTCCCTGTGAGATTTCTTGACTCCTGCTGCGGTGTTCTTTCTAGTATATCCCACTGAGCCTACTTAGAAAAAAAGGTACGGTACAAAGTATTTTGCTATGGTCTGTGGAAGAACATCAGTTCAGAAAAACACAATGTACATTACCATCATGAATGCAAAGGTACCAAGGACCAAGCATAACAACATAAAAAAATAGTGGAGACTGAGGAACATTCGATAGAGATTGTATGTGCTAAGAGCATTCAAGTCGTGAGTTCACAACACTGGATGTCCGACTGAAAAAAAAAAAAAAAATTCAAGTCAAATTCTGAGCGACCCTAGCACATCTCATGCCTTTGTTTGAAAAGGAATATGGATATGAACATTTGTATAAATCACAAATACGCAACCATTTTGGATGGATGAATTAGTAAAAGCAACCCTCTCTGGGTGTTCTAACTTTTGGAATTAGATAAGGCTCAATAATTTGAGATAGTTATTTGGAAAACATCAGAATAAGATCAATGGTTACCTGACATGACCTTGTAACTCAAGACCTTAGAAGGTGTATAGTGTCCCGGTGCTCCTTCTGTTAACTGGAGAGAAAAGCCACCATGAGAACCACATCACGGACCTATGCTGCCCTCCATGCTTTGTATTTCCTATGACAACGTCATTGGCTTGCTCCGGAGCCCACATACCTTAGCAACTTGAAAATACTCTTAGCAGGCCTCCATAACCAAGGATGGGGAAAGAGAATGCAATATATATTGATAGCTTAAGTGTAAAATGGCTCTGGGATATTTTTCAACTGTTAAAAATATCCTAACTTTCTTATGATTTAATTTCCTTTCTACAACTTCCTTTATTTCAATCAATGCCTTTTCTCGTTTATCCATACATTCATTTCTTCAGCAAACTCTACTAGCTCTATCTTTAAAACATATCCAGAATCTGCCTCCTCATCTTCCTCAGTGCACTGCTATCTTATACCACGTGGTTGACTGCAACCGTCTTCTCACTGTGACATTCTGTATAGTAGCCACTAGCCACATGTGGTTATTGAGTGCTCAAAATGTGGTCTGGATTGAGATATGTTGGAAGTGTAAAATGCATACTATATTTCAAAGACTTAATGTAAGTCTTTGAAAAATATCTCACTGGGTTAAATAAAAGCCATCATTAATAGTAAGTTCACCTAGGCTTTTTTTTTTTTTTTTTGACTTTCTATGTGGATACTAGAAAATTGAAAATTACACATGTGGCTCTGTTTTGTGGTTTGCAATGTATTTCTATTGGATGGTACTTTTCTAACTTGTCTCCCTGCTTCCACCTTTGCTTCCTTTTAGTCTATTTTCAAATCTTCCACCTGTTGAAATATTTTTCAGATTGTGGCACTACTGTGTCTAAAGATGGATTTCCCTTCTACTTGGGAAAAAAAAAAAAAAGTCTTTACCATAATCTTCAGGGCTCTCTTCTATCTGACACTCACTTCACATTATTACTATTCATAACCTGCTACTTTTGTGGTTCCCACCGTTCTAGCAACACTAGCCTTTTCACTTCTCTGGCAATTTCATTGCCTGGTGCCTCTGTCTGGCATGTTCTTTCCCCAAAGAATTACACGGCTTTTTTCATCACTTCTTTTAGTTTCTCTCCATCTTTCCAAACCCTCCTTCACTCTTTCCCAATACTTGACATCATTCATTTCTACTTCAAGTTTTTTCTCTCTAACACTTATCACTCATTTTTTAATAATATGTAAGTATGTGTGTGTGTATATATAGACAGATATATAATGTATATAATTTAATGTTTATCTTTACCCTAATAATGTAAGCTGATGGCTGGAAACATGCATATTATTTGTTTATACTTATACTTCAACCACCTAGATTAATGCTTGTTGCATAGTCAATATTCAGTAAATAGTCACTGAGCAAGAATTTGTTCCAACTCTTTACTATAGCCTCGTGGCCCTCTATGAAAGCTCTGCTTACCCCAGCACTGTGAATTCTCAACTAACATTTTCTTTTCATTTGTGCCATTGCATAACCTATTTTTATTCCCCCAAAAGGTCAAATTCATCCCTATTTCCAGCCTTTATTTATTTTTTTCTACTGTCTAGAATATTCTTACCCCCAAATCTGACTCATTGAAAACATCAAAGTAAACAAGACAGATGAGGTTCAATTTTGTTTGGAAGACTGAAAAGTCAATTATTATGTGATAAGTTTAAAGACAGAGATAAGCACAAGGAAATTCTGTGCTTTTTGAAATAGTTAATGGAAAATAATGTTGCAAAATAAGGAGAAAATGTGACTTTTTTTTTTTTTTTTACATAATTATGACCTTTCTTCCGTATTGTATTCCCACAAAGATCCCCGTCTCACCCGACACTGCACACTCATCGTCTTTAAGATGTTTCACGGGGAGAAGTTGATGCTGTCATCATGCCTCCTAGCAATTCCCAACACTTTCTTCCAACTAACAAATTAGCAAATTAAAAGCTGTGATCAAGGTATTGGCAACCTAGCACTCCAGAGCTCCTCTTGATGAGGCACTGGCTTCAGGGTTGTCCAGAAAAGGAAATGCTTCATGGTGTCACAATCAGAGAAGAGTCACCATGCAAAGACAAAACAGCCAATGCATTAGAGGGACAGAGAACATTTTGTCCCCAGTGCAGACCCAGTCTCACCAAACACTCACTCTCTCTCTGATGAATCCCAGTAAGAAGCAAGCTCTGAATACTTAGGTACTGAGTGAATGAAATGATAAAATGACCAGAGAGAACAGCATGATTATTGAGATGGATGGAATCTGTCTGTATCCATGTCAACTCCTTAAAAGCCCAGTGACAATTGCCGTGTTGCTTATTCTCTGTAAGACTCATTCCCATTATCTATAAAATACAGGCAATGATAACATTTTCATGAGACTGTCATAAATGTAATAAATACAAAACACCGGATGTAGTTATGGGCATATGATAAGCACTAAGTGAGGAGTAACTACTATTATTTCCAGGCTCCATGACATGCATCATATTGCCAAACTCTCCTAGGCCTCCGGAGATGAGGGTGCTCTCTTTCCCTCCTGGAGCCTGGTATCATATTCTGCCTGTTCCTGTGAGTGTGAGTGAAACTAGCAGAATCAGACCAGTCATTCTTTCTTATTAGTCTTCAGGGAGGAAAGTCATTTCCTCTAAACTGCATGGACACAGACGTAAATGAGACATTAAAGATTCCTTAGTCTAACTCCATCATTTTATAGATGAAAAATGAGTCCCTTGGGTGGAAAAGGGCTTTTCTACGGAAGCACATATTTTTTCCAAGGGTCTTAGTCAATCCCTTTCCAATCTAGAGAAAAGAAGAAGATGAACCAAGAGGTAACCGCATGATTCCTGAAACTACTCTTAGTTCAAAGTCAGAATTTTAGGCATCCCTAATTATGTCTATAGTTAAGCAATAAAACATTACAAATTATAAACGATCAGTCAGGGAGTCAGCTCAATTTACCTAATGAAATATTCTAGGAGACATTTGTAAAGCAGAAAATATAGTTGAAAATTGTAAAATACTACCTGAAGTCACTGAACACTGAGCCCATAGTGTAATCCACTGGGTAATAAGCACACACAGAACCGACTTCTTATTTAGGGCAAGAGATTGCAATGAGGAAAAAGACATTGAGGGAAATATCACAGGTTATAAGCATTCATGGAAACATGCACATTTATTATTTGAAAGAGTATGACGGTTCTTTTTTGCATTCAATTCCTGCTCAACAGAAATTCTTGATTGGGTTAGTGTGGCTAACTAGTTTCTGAAATGCATGGCCAATGGTAGTAGTTTCAGTATCTTTGGTATTATGTGAATATTACTCTGCAGTGAACTCTTAATGAACTATGGAAATAATTTTCTGGTGAGCTCATTTGGAATAATAAGATGTACTCGTTTTTCCTTCCATTTAGCTTTTAGGATTGAAGGCAAAAAGGAAAATTCAACACTTTTGCTTATGCCAGAGGTACTTCCAGAAGACTAGCAAGCTGCCAGTGGCAATCAGTCTTTTCCTCCAAATCTCAAAATTAGGCATACAGGATATTGCAGCTACACAGGTATTTTAGAACAGGAACAGAGTCACATGTTCTCATATATTTCCTCATGTCTTCCAAGCCTCCAACTTTAAGGAAAAACAATTAGCTTTTGCATTGTACTTGTAAGGTAGAACCCACTTGACACACCCAATAATGTATACTCAGATCCCACTTCAAGAAACGCCTTGCTGCTCAGCTTCTGGGACTCTGGCCAGTGGAAAGCCTCCAGCTACTAGCTCCTTGGAGCTGGTGTCAGTTTTTCAACCACGTTTGGCTCAAATCAGTGACTGGAAAGGCTCTGATACAAGGGCTGAGCCATTTCTGCCAACACAGGAATCTTGTAATGGGTAATCTTTGCTCTGAGGCACCTCATTGCACTGCTAGAGAATTTATAAGATCAATATTGTAGTCTGACAGGTCTCCCTTCCCAATTCTGTATTTTCCCCTTTTTTTTTCACAGACCTTTCTTTCCAATACATTTTTTTTCACTCTTAACTTTGTCTCCAGGTTTGTTTCCCAGAAGTCTCAATGGACGTACATAGAAACAGCTCCTGCAAGGAAAAACAACTTGGAAGAGAAATATCAGGTATCTAAACAAAATCCTTAAAAGATTAATTTAAAGGGAAAATTTAACACCCACACAAACAAGACAAAATCATTTTTAAAATACTGGTGAGTACTGCCAGAAGTTTAAAGGGTTTATAGAGTAGTGAAAATAAATAGAAAATGCACAAAATGAAATGAATTATAGAAAATGAAGAGTTTCCCAATGTCCTCTCAGGCAGAGTAGAGCTTCTGTCTAGCCAGATCTAAAGCCCACACTAAGGACTTGAGCTTCTGGACTGCCACATTTAACTTGCACGCTAGATTTCTTCTGTTAAGGGGCATCACCCTTTGACAAAAGCAATACATAAAAGACGTGGATGGAAAACTTTATGCCTCATGGAAAATGGTTTTCTTAACCTTATGTAAATGTTTGTGTATTTGAAATATTCTAATCTAGGCAATGTTACGTTGATGTAATAATCGATGATATTTTCATTTTGGGAAGAGATGCAATGTGATGCTATTCTATCCTGGATAGAATCCTCTTGGTCAAATGGAACAGAACAGAGTCCTGAGAAATAATACCACACATCTACAGCCATCTGATCTTTGACAAACCTGGGAGAAACAAGAAATGGGGAAAGGATTCCCTATTTAATAAACGGTGCTGGGAAAATTGGCTAGCCATAAGTAGAAAGCTGAAACTGGATCCTTTCCTTACTCCTTATATGAAGATTAATTCAAGATGGATTAGAGACTTAAATGTTAGACCTAATACCATAAAAACCCTAGAAGAAAATCTAGGTAGTACCATTCAGAACATAGGCATGGGCAAGGACTTCATGTCTAAAACACCAAAAGCAACGACAGCAAAAGCCCAAAACTGACAAATGGGATCTAATTAAACTAAAGAGCTTCTGCACAGCAAAAGAAACTACCATCAGAGTGAACAGGCAACCTACAGAATGGGAGAAAATTTTTGCAATCTACTCATCTGACAAAGGGCTAATATCCAGAATCTACAAAGAACTCAAACAAATATACAAGAAAAAAACAAACAACCCCATCAAAAAGTGGGGAAAGGATATGAACAGACATTTCTCAAAAGAAGACATTCATACAGCCAACAGACACATGAAAAAATGTTCATCATCACTCGCCATCAGAGAAATGCAAATCAAAACCACAATGAGATACCATCTCACACCAGTTAGAATGGCCATCATTAAAAAATCAGGAAACAGCAGGTGTTGGAGAGGATGTGGAGAAATAGGAACACTTTTACACTGTTGGTGGGATTGTAAACTAGTTCAACCATTGTGGAAAACAGTATGGCAATTCCTCAAGGATCTAGAACTAGATGTACCATATGACCCAGCCATCCCACTACTGGGTATATACCCAAAGGATTACAAATTATTCTACTACAAAGACACATGCACACGTATGTTTATTGCAGCACTATTTACAATAGCAAAGACTTGGAATCAACCCAAATGTCCATCTGTGACAGACTGGATTAAGAAAATGTGGCACATATACACCATGGAATACTATGCAGCCATAAAAAAGGATGAGTTTGCGTCCTTTGTAGGGACATGGATGCAGCTGGAAACCATCATTCTTAGCAAACTATCACAAGAAGAGAAAACCAAACACCGCATGTTCTCACTCATAGGTGGGAACTGAACAATGAGATGACTTGGACTCGGGAAGGGGAACATCACACACTGGGGCCTATCATGGGGAGGGGGGAGGGGGGAGGGATTGCATTGGGGAGTTATACCTGATATAAATGATGAATTGATGGGTGCCGACGAGTTGATGGGTGCAGCACACCAACATGGCACAAGTATACATATGTAACAAACCTGCACGTTATGCACATGTACCCTAGAACTTAAAGTATAATAAAAATAAATAAAAAAATAAAAAATAAAATAAAATAAATAAAACACTAAAAAAAAAAAAAAGAATCCTCTTGGTCAAAAGACTTGATACAAAAATCAAAATGTATGTAATGTGAAATATAGTGAGCCATAGAGAATACTTTAAAATCCTATGATATAGTATTATTCCAACTGAGGCTGTTGCTGCTGCATGCTTTGCCCAGAGATGGGCACTTTAGCCCCAGCAGGAATTCCTGAGGATTTCTAAGTCTGTGATGGATCTCCGTTAAATATGTTAATCTTCTTTGTGGAAATGTCATGAAAACCAAAAATTTTTAAAGATACCGGTGTCTTCAAACTAAAATTCATTATCTTTTCCTTTATTGAACAACATTGGTTCTATTTATCGTCACTTTCTATGAGACCAAAGCAGGCCGAGGTTTTTCATTCAAATGTGGAAACTTGAGACTTCAATACAAGAATCAGCCATAAAGACTGTTATAAAATGTATCATTTGGTGACTGTTTGCTGTGTTCGGGCACTCTGATAAGTTGCATTAATTAATGTAAGGAATCTCAAATAATTCAAATGCCACTGGCATCAAATGATATTTATTATTCCCAATTTGAGGCTGAGAAAATGCAAAAGTTGTACCATTAGCAAGTTAAGGAAATGAGAATTTGAACCCAAGAGTTATATTTGAAAGCCTTGACTTTTAGAAAGCCTAATAAGGCAACTAAAAATGTTGATGCATTCAATGAGTACCTACAAAAAAGCAGCACGTGTTACGAACTGACTAAAAAGAAATAATATGTTCCTGTGGGCAGAAATTCTGCCTAACCTCATTCTTAAAAATCATCAACATCAAATGCAATGCTTGGAACTCATTGGCTTCTCAAATATTGGCTCAATATCCACTCTGAAATAGGGTTTGGAACACTAGTATATACTTGAAAGCAGAAATAGAAAAGAAAAAGGCAGCACATGTGATCCTCACACTCCTCTGGAATTTCTAAAAAATTCAAAATGGCTAACTATAAAAGAAGAATTTAAAAATGAGTGACATGAGCATGTGAATTTGTCCTGAAGTCACATTTTTGGCTCTGCCCCTTAAGAGCTGAGCAAGGTACCTAATTTCTGGGAACCGTAGTTTTCAAAAACATAGGTTTTATAATATCCTTATAGAGCCATTGTGAAGATTAAGTAAAATAACACTTGCAAAGTATTTAAAATACTACATTTTCTAACAGAATAAACACCTGATAATTGTAACAATTTTCCTCCCTAGTCTTAGCCATGAGCACATTGTAGCAATGTATGAATAACTTTTATGGCAAACTTATTGTTTTAGTTGTAGTTACATTATTTTGGTCATTGAATTTATTGATCCAAATGGGATGCTGTGATGTAAGCTCGCCAATTAGCAATTATCTTAACAATTTAATGTTGTGTTTGAACTTTCTGAATCACAGGGGCTGTTTTTTTCTTCCTCTTCTGCAAGCAAACTAATAGAAAAAGATAAGGCAATCATCTGAATAAATCTGCAGGTTATTTACTAAATCCAATTCCTCATATTCATAAATGATCACAATCTTTCTTCAAGCATATACAATTTTATATGATTTGACTGTATAAGAATGCTGTGAAGTAGCATTATACCTGTTTTAACTAGTTATCATTATCCTGTTTTAAACAATGAGAAACCTGCAATTTTAGTAGAGAGGTAAAGTCAATTGCTTAAAGTCTCAAAGTCCCAAAGCTAGTCAGGGTAAGGCTGGTTATTTGGTGTGTATACACTCACTCACACATACACAAACACACACACACACACCAAAGATCAATAGATCAATTGATTGATCAATCTATCTATCTACCCACCTACCTATCATCTAATCTTCTCATGTGAATTGCTTGTTTGATGTTTGTGCTTATTTTTTATGGGGTATTCAACTTTTAATTACTAATTTGTAAAAGCTGTTCATATGTTAGTAGCATTGAATGCATTAATTCTTTAACACACTGTTGCGTATGTCTTTTCTTGTTTGTCTATTTTTCTATATAAAAGGTTTAAACTTTTATGAGGTGAGATAGGTATTTTTCATTATAGTTTCTAGCTTGGGTGAAATACTTAGGAAGTCCTGCTTTATCCCAAGAGAATAGCAATAATTTCCTAACATTATTTCTAATTCATCTGGGAAAAAAACCCAAAACAACCTCCTTAGATCTCATCAATATTAGAATAAATATGTTTGGGTTGGTGGGTTATGGGTAATTTTTCACTTTCTTCCTCAGATTTTTAGTCCTTAAATACACTAGGACTCTTCCTAGCCCTTTAAACCCATCTAGGTTATGTGTCCATCCCTGGCTTAATTACAATGGCCCTGGGACACTTGATCTTAAGAGAACTGGGTCCCATCCCTGAAGTGCAGAGTGCAATCAATCTCACCCAACTACATTGCTGCAAGTAGGGTACACTTCTTAATGGCGAAATGAATTGCTGTTTGGGAGGAAAATGAGGAATGCTGGTGATCTAATAACAAACACCCTCTACAACCTGTACAAGTCTAACTTCAGAGTAGAAAGGGGTAGGAAAAGGGTAAATGCTAAAATAAAATGAGACTTAAACATTAATGAAGTTATTTTCATCTCTCATCCAATCAGTGTCTTCCCAGAGTAGAGAGAGTTGTTATTTCTGGAGTACAAATTCTAAGGTATCATATCCAGCATCCCTGGCTTTGCTACAGACTGAACATGTTAACTATGTGGTCCTCAGAAGTGCCATTCATCTGCTCAATTAGCCCTAAAGGAAGCACTTGTTTCAAATTAGGAGCAACAGCATTTCTGAAAAGGACATAATAGCATTAACAATGGCAACTTTTTAAGTAATAGAGCTTTTAAAGCTGATTTTTTAAATGAGACTGACTGAACCCAGAATTATTTTCATTCACTTGGCTTTGCAGACTTCACAAGCATCCAGATCTTTATCACCACAAAGCACAGCTACCATCCTCATCATCTAGGAGGAAATTAATTGTGCAGCAATTTGTTGACTACTAGTGGAACAGGAAAGTTGTGATAGTATTGCAATCTTAACTGTGATACTAATACATAACCATCTGAATTTTCTGCCCTGTGGTTTACACAAACTAGTTTCTATAAAAGATATTTCAAAACCAGTACTCATGTATGTTTGAAGAAAATAATTGAGGCAGAGTAGGGCAGATGTGGAGAGTTAGATAAAGAGAATGAATTTGTTGACTTTAAGGACAGAATGTGTAATATTTTACTACTTGAATGATTCAAGTTAATTTGGTAATATCTCTTCCTTAACAGTTAGCAGTCTTGATTCAACAGGTGGAACTGTAAATATATTTGCTTCAATCTTTTAGTTTTCATGGTTGTTACTCTGATTTTCTGCAAATAAGCTCAGTCTCACCTTTATACTTCAGGCAGATTTCTTTACCTGAACTTATTTATCTTCATTCCTTTATTCCCAGGTTCTTCAAACACTTTTGAGGGAAATATGTAAATTATTTACAAATAATTGCTTACATATACTAGACACTGTACATATGTAGAGTCTGCTATCTGGATGTTGTTTTTATTTTCAACCACATTTTATTTGAAGAACGAATGTTCCCTAAATCATACTCTCTATAATGTTGTCAATCATAGATGTTGAATCAATCGTCAAACAAAAAAAAAACGCATGCAAGACGCTGGAAGTTAATTAGTATCTCGGACCCCCGGCAAAGAGATTAGCCCAAGGATGAGTTGACATATGCAAAAGTGCTAAAGCTCTAGTCTCTCTTTTGGATCAAGAGCTATAATCGTATGGGCTTCTGGTGGCTCTTTCCCACAACATAGAAAGATACGACCAGAGAATTGAGGTAAATAAAGCCGATACCCAAAGAAGGAAACAGAGCTGATTGACAGCAAAAGAGAGAAACAACCCAAACCTCATTTTTTAACTCTTAGATTTAGCAGGGCCTACAGGCAACTATACTCTTGGATCCTCAATATTCATGAGCCAATTATTCTCTTTGTTTTGCTTAAACCACTAAAAGTTAGGTTTCTGTTGCCACAAAGAGACTTATAACCAATACATGTATGAAACTTACCTTGAAAAATATGTTCTAACATTTCATATTAAGCTGCACTTAATTGCTACTTAATAAACATTTGTTGATTTTAAATGAACAGTAGTTATATATTAGAACCATTATGCTACATAGAATGTGGACAGAACTAACCATAAGGATGAGAATATTGGTGATGATGATAGGATGTGACATGAAGGTTTTCAAGGGTAAAAAATTCATTAGCAATGTTAGAAGAGCCTTCCGTTAGAACACAAAGCTATTCTTCAGTCTTTAGCCACAATTTCCTTGTGTTGCAAATATAATTGCAAAAAACATAGTTGAGTTCATATATGCAAAGCATCATTAACCTTGTAGAGAGATTTTAATATACTTGTTTAAAGGCATAGGCAGCATACCTAGATGGAGTCATTTTCTTGTGATTTGGCTTAATGATTGAAAATCTGTCTTCTCTGATCATTAAAGAAGCCTTCCTTTCCTCAAGTTTTGTCACTATAGAATGCAAAACCGTTACTCTCTGACTCTTCTCTTTAATTAAGAGATTCAAATTAGCAGGACCAAATCTCACCACAGCTACATAGACCCAGTCTACATCAAATTATATACCTCAGTGTACTCCAGAAACTATTTTAGTGGTTTGAGTCTTTTAAAAAGTTTCACAGCAGCATAGCATACTGGAGAGAAAGAATTGCATAGTGGTTGAAAGCACTGCTCCTATGTTAACGCTTAGCTTTCATATTCCGGCACCCCTCCCTCGTAATAGGGTGACCGTGAGCAGGTTACGTAGCCTGCCCACAATTGATCCCCAACCCATAGAATGGGAATGATAATAGAAAACTCCCAAAGAGTTGTTGTGGGAACTAAATAAGAAAATGCTAAAAGGCTTTCTTCCAGGAATACTTAGCTCTTCCTAAATGCCTTAATATATAAATGTGTGCATGTGTTTTTTAATAGAGCCCAATATTAGAGCTGTAAAAAATAATGAAAACTGTAAGATCTGTTTATTAATGGTAAAACTGAAGCTCAGAGTGAAAAAGAATCTGGCCCAAGATGGCAGAAGCAGAGCTAGGCCCAAAGCCTTCAAATTCAGTGAGGTCTCCACTGAACTCCCAGGCCTTCTTTTCAGAGCCTGCAGACACAAACCCAAAAGGCAATCATCACCATAAAGACAAATGGCAGGTTGGAACCTGTCTGGGAAAACCACACACACACACACACACACACACACACATCCATTCACACATTTTAATCTTCACTCAAACCTTAAAACGAATTACTCTGATCAGCTACTCACAGATTTCCCCTGTTTTTCAGATTTCTCTGAAATATAACCATTACCCCTCTGTTTTGTGTTCTGCCTGTAGAATCCTCTCTCTTTCAATCTGTGTGTGGATTAGTGTGTGTGTGCATTCTTTCTAGTTGAACTCATGTTCCTGGTTATGCATGTACCGACCATAAGAACACCATGACTAACCTAAGGGTGTGATTAAGTTTCTGGTAGCCTCGCCTTACAAGCCTGATTCAAGTGGGATCCTGAAGGTTTTCCAAAGTGCTTTACAATGCACTGCTCTTCACCCTGCCCCCATCCTCCACAAAATATGATTCCTGGGTTTGTCACCATAGCAAGAGGCCATGTGGGATACGGGAGATACAGGTCATAGGGCCCTGCTTTCATGGTTGGAGCACTATTATCCAACTTGCAGGAAGTAGGGCAACAGCTCCAAGTGGAACTCAGTTCACTTCACAACTTTGATGTTCATTTTTAAAAATTGGCTTTTTGGTGGCAAACATTTTTTTTTCTTGAAAAAAACACCTTATCTCAGCCTGGAAAAAACCTTTTCAATTTCCTTAAAATGTTCTGTAATGAGGAAGCAACTTGCTTTTCCTTTTTTCATTCCAAAGCAATTGGCTTTGATTCACTTTTGGTTTTTTATATTGTACTTAAAAAGCCCTGGCTCCTGAATCAATAATACAGGACTGCATTTTCTGTCCTAAACAATTATTTACAGAGAGTGGGAACACTTGTAATTTAACATGCCTCTTAGGCAGTACACGAGTTGAGCTGCTTGCCTTTTAACTCAATAGAATGGGAATAAAAGAAGCCATCATGGACAAGAAAAAGAAATCAGACCAAAAGGTACCAGTATTCTAAACATCATCACTTTAGGAACCAAAAGAAACTTCTAGGTTCAGAGTAATTGGAGAGAAAACAATATTACAAGGTTAGGTTTACTGATGGCAAGAATGTCAAATTGTACTGGTGCTGAGCCATATTGAAAATGTATCATTATAAATAAATAGAACTATTCCTATGTTCATTAAAAATGTTATTCTTAAGACAGGGTGTCATTGTGTCACCCATGCTGGAGTACAGTGGGTTGATCATAGCTCACTGCAGCCTCAAACTGTTGGGCTCAAAGGATCTTCCTGCCTCAGCCTCCCAAGTAGCTGGGATTACAGGTGACTCCTGACAATAAACACAACTATAATTTTTGAATTGTTGGTTATCATAACAAATCCACAATGCAGATCATTTTATATGAGTATTCTTCATCACACCATGGAAGTCTCTACCCACTATATTTATTTATGACCAAGGCTCTGATCTGTAGTGAACAAAACTGCCTCGGTGTCTAAAAGTGCTGTAGCAAATGGCTAATGGAGAGGGTTTCAGAAATGTAATAGGTATAAAATTACTAAGGCAAGAAAGATGAAAATGCCTATATATGGACCAGAAGGTCAATAGACTCTTAATAGCAGATCTATCCTAGATGTGAGTAAAATCTCACAGTATCATACCACAGGCTGGAAAATAGACTTCATCTCAGAAGCCACTTCTGATGTACTGTTTTAGCTTTCTCTGAGTGATATGTTGAAAGGAATTCTGAGGCTGCTTGTATGCTTGATATAATCTTTTAATAATTTCTATCTGGTGTAGAAAGGGAAGGAGGTATGGTGACACATGAGCACTTTTACTCTTGTTCTGAATAACTTCCTTAAATCCTCCTTTACTAGCTAGAACTAAGCATTTATGCAATAAAGATTTGTTTAATGAATGTATTAATAAAGTAAGGACTCCACCTTATTATTGTTTTCCTTCTGGAATGCCACATCCCAATTCTCCTTTGAGTCCTTTACTTATTCCAAGATGCAGAATAAGCAGATTAGATATTTGAAAACACAGGGAGTATTCAATTCGATGACTGCCTGGCAAACTCCTTCACTGTATTCAAATCTTTGCTCAAATATCATCTTACATTGAGGACTGTCTTCTCTATTTCAAACTGCACTCATTCAATCTACTTTTTAAAATCTTTTCCCCTCATCTTCTACAATAACATCTTTATTAAGACCATTTATCATTGCCAGTCCCCTCGGCCCCCAGATGAAATGTAAAGTCTACTACAGTAAGAATTTTTGTTTTCATCAGAAAAAAGTCCTAGTAGGCACTCGACAAGCATTTGTTTAATGAATAACTTTTCACAGGTCACTTTTTCTGTCCAACTAATTTATTAGCATTATGAAATTAAAGGCTGAATTATATTTCTTTTGCATTTTTCCAGGACATATAACAAGGCAGTGGGAATAGGCAATTAACAAAACATTACCAATTGATTTTACTTGACTTAACATTTATAAACGATTTATCACACTACGCACTGCTACTGCAGTGGTAGGAAATATTTTGCATCACTTAATGTGTACTAGGCACCTTGCCAAATGATTTACATACATTATCTCATTTAATCCTCAGAAAAATTCTATTAAACAGTTACTTTCATTATCCTCATTCCACAAATGATGACAATCAAGTTTAAGGGGCTACATTATTTTTCCCAAGTAACGATTCTTGGGTTGTATTGATGATGCTTGACTACAGAACTCCAGCCTTTAACCTGCATTCAGAGAAAGCATGGATTTGGGAGCTAATGTAAACTACCTACCAGGTTGGAAGAAACTTTCTGATTCTGATTCTACCTGATGCTGGGTGATCCACTTTATCTCCTGCTTTTTTTTTCTGTCTGACATTGAGAGACCATTTCTGCCCAGGCTAAGAAAACTGACCAAAAAAAACCTTTTACCTGCAAAGCACTTGGGTTGCCTAAAGAGAACCCTCTGTAGATGTCAAAGGTACTTAAAGGAAAATATTAGTTCGGGCTGCTAACCAGTTGTTGTAGGGAGGCTGGATTACAGCTATCAGAAAACCTCTTTAAAAGTCACAAACTGGCTGGCAGCAGTGGCTCATGCCTGTAAACCCAGCACCTTTGGAGGCCGAAGCAAGAAGATCACTCGAGGTCAGTAGTTCAAGACCAGCCTAGGCAACATAGCAAGACCTCGTCTCTACAAAAATAAATAAATAAATAAATAAATAAATAATAAAATAAAACAAATAAAAGAAAAATAAAAGAAAAAAATTAGCTGGGTGTGGTAGTATGCATCTATAGTCCCAGTTACTTGGGTAACTGGGTGGTTACCCAAGGAGGTGGTTCAGTTACAGGTCAGTTTTGAGGTGGGAGGATCCATTGAACCTGGGAATTTGAGGCTGCAGTGAGCTGCAATTGTGCCACGGTACTCCAGCCTGGGTGTCAGAGCAAGATTCCGTGTCTAAAATATTAAATAAATACGCACATACGTAAAAAGTCACAAACTAAAGCTCAGTGGGAAACACCCAGTTCAAAGTGGAAGGAGCCAGAGTACAAGAGTCCTTTCTGAGAGATGGCAGCCATGAGGCCAAGCAGGAGGACACTGAGTACACCCACTTAGCTGAATGGGCTACAAACGGAGCCAATATTTCTGAAGTCAGTTTTTCTGAACTTGTGTTATTAAGATAGCAAAGATACCCTTAAATATGCTCTATAGATATTAAAGAGACAATAACTATTATTCTAATATCTATTGTCAGCTAACTACCATTAACTTCCAAAGCAGGAAATTAATTAACATATTCATGAATTACACTCCTGTTTATCTTTCTATCACCCAGAAGCCTCTGAGCAAACTTTTCTTAGTTAAATCTTACGTTTACTTAAGGCTTGTTTCACTGCAAAGAACAGAGGTCCACTCAGAATTGCTTTATGAAAAGAGGTATGTTGTAAGGAATCAGACGTCTGCAAAGACCACCATATAGAAACCATCATCCAGTAAAGGATGATGTAAGAGGAAAGCTGTCAGAACCCAAAGGAAGTTAGCGCTGGGTCTCACACCCACTTGTCTATTCTGACTCTCTCTGCATATTTGCTACCTTTTCTTCTAATAACCAACTTCTACCCCTTAATTTTGATATTTCGTATTATTTCCATTGTTTTCTTCCAAAACTCCTAATAGAATATTGGATCTCTTCCTCCGATCACATGTATTTCTTAATCTATCTTTCACATTTTTTCATGATTTATGGGTTGCTTTCTCGGTAATTGACTCAGCTTTATCTTTTAGCTTTTTAATGTCTTTTCAGCTGTACCTAATCTGCTGCTTATCCCTTCCACTGAGTTTTTAATATCAGTCTCTATATGTTTTTCATTTTTAGAAAACCTTTTTTGTTCTTTTACAAACTAGCTTAAGTTTGTATAGCATTCTGTTATTTCACTGGGGTTTCTATTCGTTCTGCTATAATTTTCTTTCTTCTAATATACTGTTTTGTTAGATTCCCATTCCTCCAGATTGTTCTATTATCTCAGATTCCCAGGATGATAATCTTCTTATTTGAAAAATAAATAGGACTTTCCATCATAGTGAATTATTCCATGTGTGGTTGGTAAATGTTTATGGTGTTTTGATATGTGGCAGAATTTTTTATCTGTGGTAGCTCTGTGCA
Source organism: Colobus angolensis palliatus (assembly GCF_000951035.1). Taxonomy (NCBI): domain Eukaryota; kingdom Metazoa; phylum Chordata; class Mammalia; order Primates; family Cercopithecidae; genus Colobus; species Colobus angolensis. The sequence goes on along the minus strand of NW_012114966.1, from coordinate 4,462,109 downwards.
TTCTGAGTTATCAAAGTATTCCTTAAGAGTAGTTTGAGATTTGCTTCTTCAAGTTGGTAGTTTTATTGTGATAGGTTTTATGTTAATTTCTTGGCTTACGAACTCTATATTTAATGGATGCTGAACTTTGTGTCAAAGTCTGAATTTCTTAAGTGTGATAGTTGTTTATAACAAAAAGTAGTTCCCTTTTTTTTTTCTCTAAACATGCCCCTCGTGGCCATGTTTCCTTCTTCTCTTTATAGTATGGAGCTTCTTATTCTTTTCCTGCACCCAGCTGCTTCAGTTTTTAGTTACCTTTCTTCAAATTTTCAAAACTGACCTGTAACTGAACCACTTAATCTTTGAGCCAGATAATACTAGTAACATGTAGAAGGGTACAACTGCTGAAAGTTTAGCCAAATGCTTATTACTCACAGATTATATACCAGACACTTAGCTAGATGCTTAGGGTGATCAACTGTCTTGGTCCATGTGGCACTGAAGGATTTCTGAGGTTATGGGAATTTCAGTACAACTAGGATATTCCTAGGCAAACTAGAACATTTGGTCAAATATGCTGGAAATAGTGATAAACAGGATAGTCTCATGGAGTTTCATGAAGCCTACAACCTTCCTGAGAACACAGACCTAAAACATGAAATTACAATTGAAATGAATGCAATAAAAACCTATATATGGTAAGTAAGAAAAATACTGCAAAAATATTTTTGGGAGGGCTCTGACAAATCAGAGAAGTTCCCTCTCCCTTTAAGAATTGAAGTATAAGCAATGAATTTTAAAGCTATGGTTTAAATACGTAATATATGCCTGAAACTATCAATTTTTAAAACATGATTTAAATACCTAATATATGCCTGAAACTATACTAGAAACTAAGGGATGATACTCAACAATGATGATAAGATCGCTTCCCTCAGAGGGATTATGATATAGATGGGTAAAAAAGTAATAATCGTATGAGAAAATAAAAGGCTAAGTAATTTCAGAAAGTGGTACTATGAGGTCAATTAAGAGACTAACCGGTGGTGGAATGGTATTAGAATTTGAACTGAGATCAGAACGATGTATAGGAGCTAACGAAGTGAAAATTTGGGGTAAGAGCATTTTTGTAGAGGTAAGACCTTTGGCAACTATGAGGCCAAAATGGGTTTTAACACATTCAAATACTCCCCGCTTGCTTCCTACATTCTAGCTGTGTTAAACTATATTTCCTCAAACAGAACCACCAGTTTCTTGACTGCCTGAGAAATGTGCTGTTCTCTTTTCTTTCACCATCCCCCCCCATCCCTAACTAGGGACAGTTCCTTTACCTCATTTATACATGCTGTTGAAATTCACATCTTCAAAGAAACCTTCTATGGCTAGTATGTGTAAAATACCACCCACCTCCAAGGAACTGTTTAACCTAATCCTGTATTGCCCAATATGATAGCCAGTAGTCATAGGTATCTATTTGCACTTAAATTAACTATAATTAAATAAAATTAAGAGTCCAGTTCTTCAGTAACACCATCCACATTTCAAATCCTCAATAGTCACATATGACTACTATATTGGGTAACACAGAATATTTCAATCATTGTAGAAAGTTTTATCAGGCAGTGCCTCTCTAACTTGTTTTATCCCCTGCTGAGCACTTGTCATCACCAGGTTTTATTTTTTTACTCATTTATTTTATTCCCCTCTAAAATCTATGAAGGCGAGATACTTAGTATGACCTTTTTTCATTTATGTATTCCAAGTGGTTAGAAGAGCACCTGACACTAATTATAAGCTAATTTGCTGAATTAATTTTTTTAAAAGGCTTGTATGACTAGAAGACATAAGATAGTAGAGGGATCATCCCTGTTGTCTAGGGTCTTGTCCATCAGAATTTTTATTTTTGAAAAGTTTTTGAGTTAAACTATTTTTTTTTTTTATTATACTTTAAGTTCTAGGGTATATGTGCATAACGTGCAGGTTTGGCTAGCCATAAGTAGAAAGCTGAAACTGGATCCTTTCCTTACTCCTTATACGAAGATTAATTCAAGATGGATTAGAGACTTAAATGTTAGACCTAATACCATAAAAACCCTAGAAGAAAATCTAGGTAGTACCATTCAGGACATAGGCATGGGCAAGGACTTCATGTCTAAAACACCAAAAGCAACGGCAGCAAAAGCCAAAATTGACAAATGGGATCTCATTAAACTAAAGAGCTTCTGCACAGCAAAAGAAACTACCATCAGAGTGAACAGGCAACCTACAGAATGGGAGAAAATTTTTGCAATCTACTCATCTGACAAAGGGCTAATATCCAGAATCTACAAAGAACTCAAACAAATATACAGGACAAAAACAAACAACCCCATCAAAAAGTGGGGAAAGGATATGAACAGACATTTCTCAAAAGAGGACATTCATACAGCCAACAGACGCATGAAAAAATGCTCATCATCGCTCGCCATCAGAGAAATGCAAATCAAAACCACAATGAGATACCATCTCACACCAGTTAGAATGGCAATCATTAAAAAATCAGGAAACAACAGGTGTTGGAGAGGATGTGGAGAAATAGGAACACTTTTACACTGTTGGTGGGATTGTAAACTAGTTCAACCTTACGGAAAACAGTATGGCAATTCCTCAAGGATCTAGAACTAGATGTACCATATGACCCAGCCATCCCACTACTGGGTATATACCCAAAGGATTATAAATTATTCTACTACAAAGACACATGCACACGTATGTTTATTGCGGCACTATTCACAATAGCAAAGACTTGGAATCAACCCAAATGTCCATCAGTGACAGACTGGATTAAGAAAATGTGGCACATATACACCATGGAATACTATGCAGCCATAAAAAAGGATGAGTTTGCATCCTTTGTAGGGACATGGATGCAGCTGGAAACCATCATTCTTAGCAAACTATCACAAGAAGAGAAAACCAAACACCGCATGTTCTCACTCATAGGTGGGAACTGAACAATGAGATGACTTGGACTCGGGAAGGGGAACATCACACACTGGGGCCTATCATGGGGAGGGGGGAGGGGGGAGGGATTGCACTGGGGAGTTATACCTGATATAAATGATGAATTGATGGGTGCTGACGAGTTGATGGGTGCAGCACACCAACATGGCACAAGTATACATATGAGTTAAACTATTTTAAATGTTCAAATATAAAGTCCATTTTGTTGGTCAATAAATCAACACTTTAAAATAATGTCATTTTAACCATTCTGGCATCCCCTTTCACTCCCAGGAGTGTCCTGGTATGCCCAATATAGTATATTATTCTAGCTAAGCGAAAATGCATTATGAGACAAGAGTCTAATAGGAGTATGAGTTTTACCTGGCATATAACATGTGAGTCATATTTATTTGGCTAAACTTTCAGCAGCTATACTCTTCTACTCATGACTGACGTTAATGTAAACTGGCTCAAAGATTACATGGTTCAGTTAGAGATTGGTATTAAACACTTGAAAGTATATAACTAAAGATAGAAGCATCAAGATAACTAAAGAGTAAGCAGCCAGAGATAGGAAAAGACTAAGGAGGTCCACGATACAGAGAAAGGGAGGCCACATGGCCATTAGGACCATGTTAAGAAAACTATGGAGCTACTTTTGGTTATAAACAACCACCACATTTTTGAAATTTGAACTTATACTAAGTTCAGAATCCATTACATTTAGAGTCCATAAGCCAATAACATAAAATCCATCTTAGTAAAACTACTATCTGCAGCAACTTGAATAAGCTAATCTCAAGTTACTCTTTAGCAATACCTTGATAGTTCAGAATGCACAGTTACCACAGACCAAAAAAGAATGCATATTTTATTCTAATTAGAACTGAAAGTTATTGGAGGTTCAATATAGGATAAGATTTACCTGATTTTAAGGTTGAGCTGAAGTAAGCCCAGGCACAATAAAAAACTTATTGGGAAGAATAGCTTTCCCAATGATTGGCTGTGATATACATAGTCTCAGACAACAGAGAGGTAGATGGGTCACAGTAGTAAATAATAATAATAATAATAATGTGGCAAAACATAAAACTCAATCAGTAGGCAGGGACCAACTCATGGGGGCTTTGAAGAGCATGTATAACAGTTGGGACTTTAGCATGGGGGAAGCTAGAGAAGGAGTTTAAGGTGAGGGGCAATATCACTGGTTTCACCTTTCAGAGAAATTGCTTTGGAGGCCGTGAAGAGAACGAAAGAAGGGGAGATAATAATGGTGGGCTGTGAAAGCACATAGATGGTCCTTAGGCAGCCCAGGTAAGAGCAGATACTGTCGTAACCTAATGCTACGGCAGCAAGATGGAGAACTATGGGTGGGTTAGAGAGGTATTTTGAAGTTATAACTTACAAGTCTGAGTAACTATTTATGGGCTATAATAACCGTATATTTTGACTTGAATGATTGCATGGATGTTGGTATAATTTACTCAAACAAGTAGCTCAAAAGGAGTAAATTGGTTGAAGAAGATGAAGAGTTCAGTCAAGTTCTAGTCTAGGCACCTGCAACACACCTAAGTTGAAATGTCCAGTTGATTATTAGATACAAAGGCTGAGAGAAAGGAAAAAAAAAAAAAAATAGAGCTGCCAATTTGCAGCTCCAGGCATACAGCTGTTAACATAAACAATAGGAACATCTGAAGTCACCTTCTCCCTAAGGGATGGAGTACTCCCAAAATAACATTTTTAGAAATATAAGAGATCTTAGAGGTCATTTAGTCCAACTCTCCTATTTCTCAAATGAATAAACTATTTATCTAGAGAGGGAAAGTGATTTGTTTAGGACCACTTAGACAGTAAGCTGCAGAAAGAGAGTATGTCAAAACTCATCTCTCCAAATACAGTCCAGCATTTTTATACTATACTGTATATCTAATTATATATCAGAATTAGCACTCCATAAAATAAAGTTACATCTTAGCTTACTTTATAAGTATATGTAAAAAATCTCTGACTTCCAAAAGATCACATTACACCTATAAATTGGTACAAGAATACTATGTGATTATGATTAATTATAATCTATAAAAGTTCTAGTTATTGTTATGTTATTAATTAGTTTAATGAAGCATTAATATAAATTGAAAATATGATACAAGTAAGGTTTTAATTTTAGAAATCAATATCTCATTAAGAAGTTATTGCTGTATCTATAGACATCACTAGATTAATCTCCCAGTGTAAAAGAAGCAACACCCCAAATAGCAGAAAGTACTTAGATTCATGAAGCATTTTTATTTTTAATGTATTTAAAATAAATATATTTTAGTTCTGTAGAAAATATATAATGACTCTGATTATATCTCAGCCTTAAGTTCCAGCAAGTCTGGTATAGAATCCCTTTCATTCTTAATCTTTGTGATATTGAAAATATTTGAGCCATTTAATAATTATAGTTTAGTACAACACACACACACCAAAATATGTTTTCAAAATGGTTATTATTTTCTGTGAGTTAGCCCAGAATTATTATCAATAAGTGAATATGCTGTCTTGTTTTCTTCTAAGCTATGGAAAAGGTCAGAATTAATGTCCAGTGTCAGAAACTTTAAAAATTAAATCAGGAAAGGAGCATAGGAATCATCAAGAGATCCTTGTCATGTCTCCAACCTCATCCCCTACATGTCTCTTGATCTCTTCACATTCTAGTCACATTGATATTCTTCATGTTTCTTGAGCATGGCAAAATTACTCCCCTCCACCACCATTCACCCTGCCTGGTAGGATGTCGCCTCAGATCTTTCCATGGCTAAACCATTTTTATCATTCAGGCATTGACTCAAATTTCACCTTCTCATAAGCAATCTCTACCCACCCTACCTAAGGTAAATTTCCCCCACCCCTAGTTATTCTCTAAACCAATTTTCTATTCTATTTATTTTTACAGTAGCTATCACCTTCTGTCAATTATATATTTGTTTGTATATTTTCCCTTGCTTTTCCAACTAGAATGGGAAATTGAATGGAGCAAAGATCTTGTCTGTCTTGTTCACAGTTGTATCTACAGTGATTAGTTTCAGCACTTCATGCATAGCAAGACTCCATAAACGTTTTTCAATAAGTGAATCTAACATATCTTCTTCAAATTTGGGAGTCTGTGGCCCACTAACCAATAATAGTGCTCAGGCAAAAGCCCTAATTTTCTAATTTAAAGTCAAGAGCTCTTTTTATCACACATATTACCTCTATCTCATTTCTAACAGTTATTCTAAGGACATTTAAATATTTCTGAAAGTTGATAAATAATAATAATGTGATGGATGACATTTATTGAATGCCAATTAAGCTCCAAACATGGCATTAAGTGTTTTACCTGCTTTCGCACATTTAATCTTTGCGATAAGTTTATGCCAGTAAATCCTAAATCCTATTAATAGAGTGGGGGGTGGGAGGCAGGGTGGGGAGAGAGAGAGAGACTCAGATTTAAGTAAGGTATCCATGTTCACACAGCTTTTTTTTTTTTTTTCAATTCCAAACACCGATACTGTAATTGCTATGTTGAATGAACTTTACATGGTAATTTATTGGGCATTTGGGGTAAAAAGCATGCTCCAAGAATAAAAAACCTGAGGACACATAAATATCACAACAAATCAGACTGGCTAGATTTATATTATTTGCAAGTCACAATGTGATGACAAGAGTGGCAAGAGTTTTCACTAGGTTATTTCATATTGATCACTAGACCACTGGGCTGCTGGAAAGGTCTATGGCCTGAGACTTACTGATAGATTGTCCATCACCATAAATTCTCAAGGGTTTAATGGTGAAGTGTCAGCATTTGGGCCCCAAGGATAAAAAGATTAGTAAAACTCACAAGCCCATATTTCACATGTATTTTCTACCCTAAAATAAAGTAACTCCAAATCCTACATTTATCAAATTGATTTTCTGTGTGTTAATGTCAGAATTTACAGATTTCCTTTCAATGTCCTCAAAAATCTCTAAATGTTATAATAAATAATATACTTACAAATTATTTAATTTAGGAAAAAAGAAAGATTCTCTTTTAATTCTCATTTTCAGGGTTGGACAAAGTTTAAGAAATAGAAATATTCTCCCCATCCAAGACTGAAACGGGAAAGGTGGGAACCCATTGAGTCCTGAGTTATTTGTATTTAGAAGTAAATTGAGGCAATTCAGATTATTAAAAATATTTGGAGACTGATTTCATACTTGAGATTTTTATAATATCTAAAATTAAATAATAGTAATGTATTAATATACAAATAATTTTAATATCTTAACTCCCTCTTTCAAGGACCCTAAGAATCTTTGACAACATCCCTAAACTTGTATTTACTTCATCCCTAAAGAGAACTGGTTATGATCTATCTATTAGGAATAGAATTTTCCATTTAATTATATGTAGGCAGGACAGCAGTGTTTTTAAAAAAAAAAAAAAAGGAGGGAATTAATTACAGTCTCCTTGGGCAACATTGTAAGAAAGGTTAGAGCTTGTGATGCTTCAGTTTCCTCACATATAACAACACAACAGTTGAAATGATGACCTCAAAGGTGACTTTTGTCCTCAGGTGGACTTAACCTTAGACCTAAGGACTACCTCTCGTCTCACCCCATGCAAGGCCTTTGAATTAAATTCAAAAGGTTATAAAAACACTGACATATATTTTAAATACATGTGTATGTCCATTACCACATTTTTGTGTTCTGAGTTAAGGGACAGTAGTTTTATTCTGCTGGATTCTAAAACGTGTTTGTAACAACTCCACTGCTGTAATCTCAAGAGCCACTGTCTAATTCTATCTATTAGAGGCAGTATCTTATAGTGGCTAAAATAACATATTCTGGAGTCAAATTCTTGGGTTTCCTTTCGACTCTTCAAAATACTAATTTTCTGACCTTGAACAAGTTGCATAATTTCTTTTTATTTCAGTTCTCTTGTCAATAAAAATAGAGGACAATTATAAAATATTCTTTGTAAGGTTCCTTTAAAGAATTAAGAAGATACTATATAGGGAAAATGCTTGGCACATAATAAGCACTTGATGCTGTTTTAATTTATGTTTTAAAATAAAATTTCCAATGGATCAGATCACATGTTTACCTTTCTTACATGTAAGCAGAGAATAACAGAGCTTTTAAATATTTGTCAAATGAATGACTGATTGAGTCAATGAATGGATTAACTAAGGCTTTTGAGTAAGTAGTTTAATAAATATCTAACCTCAGAGATGAGCCACAATTGTGCTGAATAATGAAGGAGCATTAGAGGAAAACACTGAGGAAAATGCTTGGTCACGTCGTCTTCATGTCGTTTTCTTTCCCTAGCACTACAGCCATCATCCAATCTTCCCATGCAAATAAACAGCCTGCTTAGAATTATCTTTGTTTTATTTCTTTGCTCTCACAAGTATATTTTCCCCGAAATCTCTAACCAAAATGTACTGTCTAGCTAATGATTTTTAAATAGCTTAATCTCCCCAGTGTATACTCTATTTTGAGCCTTTTTTCTTCAATTTTCTTTTAGAATGTTAATTCTAAGTGTTATACAGATGCATTAATACTCACAAAAGAAAGTGATAGAAAAAATGTGTGTGCGCACTCTGTGCGTGTGTGTATGTGTTATGTTCCTGTAGACTAATTGCAGCACTGTTGTTACTATTTCAATTATTAGTAGTAAGTATTTAGCAGACATCTGTTAACACTGGGGTTTTAGGCAGCCTTGTTCTCTAACAGCAGGAGATCTGAAATAACGATCACTGAATATTAAATTCACCTTTGAAATGCATTTTGTACTCAAACATTTTGAGACATTTCTCACACTTCTTAATTATTCCAAACTTGAGACATGGTTTGATATGTTAGAAAGAGTCAAACTCAAAGTGGCTTTAGTTCTAGTGCTTGCTCCTCCTCTAATTAACAATTAGAGTTCTGAACAACCCTTAAACTCCCCAGGCCTTGATCTCCTCATGTATAAAATCAATGATGGGAGGAGTTGGCTAGATGATCTCTACATTATACGTCAAATAATCCTGTGATCCTAGCTCTGAAAAGGAAGTCAATGACATGAGTATTGAAAAAGTAAGTCCCATTGAGTTGCACTTGCTAAATCAACCTGGAGATTTCTGTACTTTATTTTTCCTTTCAAGGATGAACATGGAAAAATAGCATAAAAAATACAAATTATCACTTTTAAGTACTTATTAAAACCAACACTCACATTACCCAAGCCCATGTAAGAAATAGGTGCAAGAATATGTACTTGGCCATTTTATGCCTACCTTGATCACTGTTTATATCCATCCATCAAACATTTGATGATCATTCACTATGCAGCAGTCATAAGACACAGAGATAAATTGTACATAAGTCCAGTCCTAAGTACCCACAATAACAAAGATTTAAGATGATACTCAAGGTGACTTCAGCAAGATGGCAGAACAGAAAGCCTCCTACCTTTCAAGAACACTATTCAACAACTGTACAAAGATCAATTCCCTTTGTGAGAAATCTAGATAAAAATTAAGAGGCACCTGCCTTTCAGTGCAATACCAACCCATCTAAGCCAGTTGATAAATTTGTGGCATCTACTTACCCTAGCTGCTACCTGCAGCTCAATGCAGCATGACCGGAGACAAATCCCAGCTCCAGGCTTCTCTCTGGGGAGGGAAACAGAAGACAAAATATCCATCCAATGTGCAGAATTTCTACCCAACAGCAGCAGAACATACATTTTCCTCAAACACATATTTATAGACCACATGTTAGGCCACCAAGTGGGACTTAAATATAAGAATATTGACATAATACCAGTATCTTTTTAATAAAATGAAACTAAAAATCA
>NW_012114966.1:4446843-4452233 GCF_000951035.1 Colobus angolensis palliatus | reverse complement strand
TGTCCGCCTTCTTGGCGCCTACTAAAGTTCATTAAAGTTCAACTAGAGATAGTATCCTTGACTACTGGAGTTCATTAAAAGTGCAACTAGCTAGAGATACTGTCCTTGAGCCTTATTTATTCTTAGCATATTATTTTCAATGGCCCCTGCACATCAATACCTATGGAATATAGCAAGAACAGTGCTAAGAGACAAGTTTATAGGGGTAAATGTCTGCGTTAAAAGAAAAAGAGATCACAAATAATCATCAGAGTTTTATACCTTAAGAAACTAGAACAAGAACAAACTAAATACAAAGAAGATGGAAGGACATAGCAAAGATTAGAGCAAATATTAACCAAATAGAGAATAGAAAAACAGTAAAAGAAAATCAACAAAACTGAGGTTCTTAAAAAAAAAAAAAAAAGACAAAATTGGAAATCTCTAATTAGAAAAACTGAAAAAAAAAAAAGACAGAGAGAGAGAAAATGCAAAGAAAATTAGAAATGAAAGAACTGCTGCAATAGGCCTTTAGTAATGTGGTGGTAAGTTGTGGGCGGCGGGGAAGTTTACTATAGTCCTGTAATTAGGTCTTGTCTTTTAGTGGAACTGTGCCTTTGGACTATGAACCATATAAGTGCTTCTCAATGTTTTGCCCTCCCTTTACGTGAGACAGGATGGCTATAGTGGGCTGGTATTGAGTAATCCCTTTCTCCCACATGGAAGGATAGAGGGGGCTGGAGTTGGAAATCTCCTTCTCCGAGGTGAGTTAAGCTCTCCTAAAACCCCAGCAGGTTAGGCACTGGTTAAATCTTTTTTCCTGACTGCTAAACTTGAGAGCAAAAGAATATTCTGATATATCTCAAATGGTTCATTTTCCCCTCCCACTACCAAAAGCACAAGAGGATTTCTCTGATATTCACTGTGAGGACTGTGTGGAACTCTAAGAGACAAAGCTCATGAAAGCGTGCTCCCTCTCCCCTGATGATTGGATCTCCTTGGAGTTTTTAGCACTTAGTATTGTTCACACTGAGCCTCAAGCAATTTTTCAATTACAGTTCAGGTTTCCCTGTCTTGCTTGGCATTGGTTCCCAAAGAAGTTTCTGCTCTTGGGTTCCTGCTCGGGTAAATTGTCATTCTCTGTATTCACCTATCAGTGTCTTTGATTGTGGGGACAGTGGTTTGCCCTATAATCTCACTTCTCTTAAGGATCGAAAAAGAGCTGAATTTTCACTTTGTTCAGCTTTTTAACTTCGTGTTAGGGCAAAGTTGTGACTTCCAAGCTTCTTACATGTTGAACCAAAAACCCAGAGCACCTGATATACAAGTTTTAGAAATTGAAACAGATTAAATATCCTTCATAAAAAGGTTAAATTTACCATGGTTCATGGAATATGGTAAGATGGAGTATGAAGCAACCACTATAAATGATGTTGTACATACTTATTGACAAAGAAAGATATCTACACTACTTAAGTGGAAAACAGAGCATAAAAATGTATTTATAAATAATTCTAACTTTGTTTCCAAAGATATATGTGCAAATATATATATATAAAAAATGCATGAAATCTGGTATTATATACACAAAAATATTAATACAAGTTTTCTTTGGAGAGTATATGATGAATACTTTTTTATTCTCTTCTTTATGTTTTTCTGCATTTTATTTGTCTGTTACAATCAACATGCATTGCTTTTAAAACCAGGCTTTATATGTGTGTGGAGAGGCAACATAGTAATGCTGCATAAATTAATGGCCACAGCCTCACATGAATAAGTTGATCACAACTTGAAAGCCTGTGAAGTGAAGGAGTGACATTATTTTCTTTCAAGAAGGGAAGACCTTCTTGAAATTTTGTGTTGCAGTCTCATTTTCACCTTTATCTCCCACTCCTTTTTCTCCGTGGATGTCCTCCAGGGACCCCTGAGTCTCTGGGATCCTAAGTCTCTCTGTTTATAGAATATCTATAGCATTTAATGTTTGTAGGTCTCATCCACACTTATCTATTGCCTTTAGTTATTAGCTCTCTCTTATGTACCTATGTTTTGCCTCTTGAACCAGTCTATATGTTCTTCATGGATAGGTCTTGTACAATGTCTAAAATGAAAATGGTACAAATAATAATAATATATAATAGTAAGGAGTACAAATGACCACTTACTGAGGACCGTTTGATTCTAGGCATTGTCCTATGGACATATGTTAACTTACTTTATGTTTATAATAATTCCATGAGGTTGGTATGATTGACCCCATTTTACAGATGAGGAAACTGAAGCCCAGGGAAATTAAATAACTCTCTCTGGGTCATAGATCCAGTAAGTTATTGAAGCAAAATACTCTATAGCACTCATCACAAAGCTCTCTATATTAACAAGCACTCGACAAAGAATGGTAAATGCCATGCTTGTTAGGCATCTTCTATCTCAGGCTACTGGAAACAAATTTTGTTTGAAATTTCTAGACCCTCTACACCATGGCCTAAGCAAGTACAGTGCTAGCTGCCCACAGTTCAAGTGCACCCTTAAGTATGCAGACATGCTCTGCCACAAGCAGAATTCCAGGTGTGTACAGACCTTTGGTCTTTGCTAAGTTTAGGGTCAAGATATCTCAGAAGAATAGGCAGGGCTGACTGAGATTTACTCAGCTGTTTACAGATTTTCAACATTATTCATTCTATTCACACTATACCTCTTGGTTTAATTCACATCCAATTCATCTCTGTTTTTTGTTTTGTTTTGTTTTTATTTTTGTTTTTTTAAAAGATTTTAGTCTCCATCATTTAACCAGTCATTGACTTGCACACCCCCATGGGTATGCTTATAGTGTTCATCTTAGAAACCCTCCTCCCCGTCCCTTGTCTACATTAAAGTTTTTTACTGAGGCTTCTAACCCAGCTCAAATGTTATATTTTCTCTGTAACTCTCCTGGACCTTTCTACCTTGAATCCTTATCTCTGCATCTAAGTTCTATGCAGCCTTTGTCACAATGTATTCTAATTATTTCCCTAGGTGTGCGTGTCCTCCACTAGACTGTCAGCTCTTTGAGGGCAGAGTAGAGTGTCACTTCACATTCCATGCCTCCTATATAGTAAGTACTTACTAAATGTGTGTTAAATTGAATGGGACTAGGAAGATACAAAGAGCATGGTAGAGTTAAGCTAGCCATGCTTTAGGCCAGTGATTTTCCTCTCTCTGATGTGATTCTCTATTTCTCGCAATGAATTTAAAAAACGAAATAATTCTGAGTTAGGAGACTCTGAAGGGAAACATTCTAGTTTTCACAGTTTATCTTTTTATGTAGGGTGAGTCTTGGTCTGAATTTGTAAAATATCAGGCAAATTCTTGTTAAAATCTCTGTATCAAAACTTATACCAATGCCAAGATTATTCTTGAAAAATATTCTATATTAAATTAACCATTCCCTTCCATTAGTAAAAATAATTGAAAACTGAAGCCAACCAAAACAACATTTAAAGCACATACATAAGATTGAGAGGCATGGAAATCCATGAACTGAGCTGCCACTGGATGTCCTGATAGCAATCCTTTCTCCAAGATGTATTTATTAAACGTTTGTGAATTACTAAGTGCTGTCAAACGTCTTCTAGAAAGAAGGACTGGATGGTCACCTTCCTCATGAGAGGGACTGTGCCAAGAGCAATATTGCTCATGTCATTAGTGTGTGGGGAGGAGATGTTATGAACCCTCTTTGAGAGGTTATAGGAAAGTTGCTCTGCAACTGACAAAGCATCTTCATTCTCATTACTGGAAATGCCAAGTGGGAAGGAAGTGGGTCAGAGTGTCCCTCACTCTCCTTGAGATTGCATCATGAATAGTTTCTGGCCTTTGTCATCCGATGACTGTTTCAACTTCTTTTATTCTCTATTGAACCATATGTTCAATACAGAGCACAAGTAGGACTTTTTGCAGTAGAAAGCTTTCTCTAATTCATTCTCATTAATCTACTATAAAAAATAATGACTCCTACTTTGGCCAGTCTCTTGGCCCCGTCATCTAATTGAGTTTTCTGAACAAGAATCAGGTCAACAGGCATCAGTCACTTTGTCTCTTTGTTTTTACCCCCAGACAAAATGTGAACAAAATGTCAGTGAATTCTGTTTTTATAGAGAAAACTGATTCTGAAAAATTGGTCTACTTTAGGACTTGAGTCACTCCTCTTACAATGTTTAATTCTTTAAAATACAGTAACACCACTGACACATACACATACACTCAAACTTCCCCTAAAGAGTTTATCTTAGAAGTTGTTTATCCAAAGCCTTTTTCAAAACTAATTACTAGCTGAAAAATATAATTATCCCTTCTCAGGTAGTCACAGCATCTCAAAATTTTAGGGCAGGAAGGCACCTTAGAAATAATCTTAATCAATTCTTTTATTTCAAAGACAAGGAACAATTTGATAGGGTAACCACTATCCCACTGTTAATGACAGGACTCAACCTAGAACCTGAGCCTCCTAACTCTGAGCAGGACATTCGTGTTTAATTAGCTTTTTGTGCAAAAGGGGAGAAAACTGATAGATCGAGCTGTAGAAACAGTAGAATCATAATATGCATTTGATTTTAATCTGCCTATGTGGATAAAATAATTACACATAATCAACAAAGAGAAAACCCTCTAATTTCCAAAGAAAAATAGCTAATGTCAAAATAAACCCCTTGGCCTAATGGTAGGGGTCATGTTCAGAATATTGGTACGGCACACATGTTTTGATCAAACAAATGATTCATTAGGTTGGAATCAGTTTGTTATGAAAAATGCCAAAACAACCATTTAATTCAGTAAAACTGGATAAATCACTGAGAAAACAATTCCAAATTGGTCCATTCAAAAGAATTGAATGTAATATGTAACTAGATCTAGCCAGAAACTAAAAGAGCAAACAAAAAATGGGAGCACAGCACCAGAATCTTAGCAAACCACAGACATAAAGAAAGAAAGGAAACCATCTGGGGATGTGTTAAGACACCTTTTAGAGTACATGACTTCCCCATTCCTTCTTAATTTCCCCATCCAAAAATGTGGGCTCTTGCTATGGACGCTTATATACTTTGAACAATGGCCCTACCATGCTTGACTGCACCAGAGCAGATCACCTGAACCAAGCTGAGGCAATAAGTACCCCTCTGGCAGTTGGAATTGAGATAAGATAAATCAGCCTCATTGTGTGACTGAAACTCTAAAAAGCAACAAGAGAGGGTATGAAGACGTGTGCCTTCCATACGGACTGAATACGAGGGAGAGCTAGTTCACTGAAAAGTTAGCAGATAGGCAAAAAATAGAGTTTCTTATTATAATAATTGCTATCAGAAAAGTAAACAGTATCCCATGATACAGCATTATAAAGTGATCGTAAGTCATGAGAGTGATGATCAGAAATTTTT
>NW_012114966.1:4422544-4446534 GCF_000951035.1 Colobus angolensis palliatus | reverse complement strand
AAATTTTTTAACTGAGACCTAGTGGATGAGGAGCCAGTCAAACAAGGAGCTACATGAAAGATATTTTAGGGAACATAGATACTGTGAGCAAGGGCCATGGAGTGGGAAAGCTTCGCACTTTTATGGATCTGAAAAGGGCATGGTGATTGGAGCACAGTGACTGAGAGAGGTAGAGAATGAGTTTGAAGGTACTTTGTCCCATTTGCCCAGAGCAGTATGGACTTAATTCTGTCACTAAATATTGTCATTCGTAACATTCCTTGTACATTCCTTGTACTATCCAAATGCCACAGTTTTGATAATGAATTCAGTGATTGCCCTATTTAAAGGTAAGAAATTTATATTTTCTTCCACAGGCAAGGGAAACCATGGAAGATTTTGAGCTTGCAACTGCCAGCATCAGATCTATATTTTTGAAAGATCATTGTAGTAAAGAGTGCAAATTAGAAAGCCGAAAGTACAATCTATGGATAACTGGGCTTTGGCTCTAATTTGGTATTAGTTTTCTTTCCCATTTTCATGTCCTTCATGTATTCAGGGACAGGAGTTGATGGGTAGGCTTCCGAACAGACACACTGTTGTGTTCTAAATAGCGCATGCATACAGCTACCATCATGGACAGAAGAGGACACAGAGCATTCAGGACACACCAGTACAAAACAGAAAGGGTCCAGGAGCCTGGATTACCAAGATGATTATATCAGTTCTCCTTGTAGACGTATCCTCAGCACAATTAAGTAAGAATATTCACTCCTGTCTATTTAATGCTCTCCATTAAAGATAATTCTTCTGTAAAAACTGCAAGCACAATCCTTTACCAAAGTCAGAGATGAAAGAAAAAATTATATGAGAATTCAAAAAATGATTCCACATATAGCTCCTGAGTTCTGCATAAGATCAAAGATGATTTTGAAACCCCTGAAACAGGCATGTCTTTAAATAGAAAGTATGCGTGGCAATCATCAGTCCGCACCAATAAATATAGTTATGAGGAAAGAAAGATTACCAATTTAAAAAATATTGCTGGCTTTCAATCATACTAGCTGAAGAAAATTAAGACAGATAAAGTTGGTTTCCTTTTTTAAATGCGGGACTCCTCTCCACACTCCTTACTTGACTTGGGTGGCTATGGAGAGTGATAAGGAGTTGCTTTCACAAATAAGCATCACCAAGAGCTCTGTGGGGTTATCTTTAAAGAAGTAAGGAGGTTAAATCAAGGGTGATGGCTGTATATACAGAAGAAAAGATTGTGGTGGTTTGTAAAGGCATCTCCAAACTCCATGGTGTTCCAAGTCGTGGTCTATTCTTCTAAATCCAATTTACAGGTTTGGACTATTTTAGAGATACATCCTTTCCCCAGCCCAATCTCTCCACTTTTATATTCCTCATATCCCACTCCACTACAAAAGAAACAATATATTGCTTCTTCAAACAAAGATATCAGCCTATTCCCTTTATCAAGAGCAATTTTTTTCTTTTTTCTTTTTTTTTAAAAAAAGTTTGCATAGTCCTAAAGGATGCAATGAAAACAAGAGAAAAAGTAGAATTTCCACAGAAGTATAATTTCCACAGTATAAGTATCGTTAAAAGTGCATATATATATATATATATATATATATTCTATCTGGAAAAGAAGTGACCTACAACTGTGACATTATACAAATATTGCTCAATTCAATGAAATAAATGCATACAGAGTTGTCATCTGCGTCCCAAAGCATGCTAGGGTCCATGAGCAAGATGGAAGGAACCTAAAAAATGTTCCATGCTCTCAAGATTATGATATATTTTTGGAAAGTGTCTGCAAGGAAGAAAAAGCATTGGGGCAGGAACAGGAAATACATCTATATGAGCCAGGGGTGGTGGCAGGCAGGGGGAAATCCCAAAAGATATATAGAAATTGAACCAGCATTTGTCACAAGGTGATCCAAAGATCACCTGCATCAGAAATAGTTGGGATGCTTACACAAATACAGATCCTCAGATCCCTTTAGAAGTTAAGTAAATCAGATTCTCTGCAGATGGGACCTAGAAGGCCAATAAAATTATATCATTCTCCTGCTAAAAAGCCTCTAAACAAAATAAGAACAAAATTCAAAGACTTTACTGAGACCTACACAATCTGACACCTGCTTGATTCTCTGTCCATCATCTCTCCAGTCCGCTGGTCTCTGTGTCCACCCCAAACACATACATCTCACTCTTCAATGAGCCTCGAGTGACACTGATGTTCTTTCCAGTCCCCAAGTGGCAAAGATCCCCTGTATTGTCTCCTGACTTACTTATCATGTTTCCTTGTTGGGAAGCTTTCTATCATCACCCTAGCTAGTGCTGGCATCTTAACAACACCACTATTTTCTATGTCACTAACCTGTATTATGTTCTTTATAATATTTTATCAGTTTTCTGTTGTTGCCGTAACAAATTGTCACAAACCTAGTAGATTAAGACAATACAACTGGATTATCTTACAATTCCGTAGTTCAAAAGTCCAAGTATCTTACTAAGGTTAAGATTAACATGTTAGCAAGCCTTCCTTTCTTTCTAGAGGCTTTGGGTAATAAGCCATTTTTCTCTCTTGACTAGCTCTTCAAAGCCATCCACAAACCTTGGTTCCCAGACCCTTTTGTCTACATTAAAAGCCAACAACGCTGCATCTCTCTGATCCTTTCTTTTGTAGTTATATCTACCTCTGACTGCAGCCAAGAAAGATTCTCAGTTTTTAAAGACTCAGATTCAGGTTAATGCAAGATAATCTCCCCATTTTAAATTCTAAATCTTAGTGACACCTGCAAAGTCCCCTTTGTCATGTAAAGTAACGTATTTACAGATCCTACACATTAGAACGTGGATATCTTTTAGAGTCATTATTCTGCTTATCATAAGTACTTAAGATTATCTTAGGTTAACATATTTATTTGTTTCTTTATTCCTTTATTATCTTTATTATCCTGAGAAACCAAAGCTTACATTGATTCTGAGTGCCTAAAAACTAGGCCAGTATATGCAATAACATTGACTAAATGAATGAATGAAAGGATGATGGACATTTATACCAAATCTCTGAATAATTATTACATGTTCTTTTTTTTAAGCATCATGCCAGAGGTTAATGAAGCTACAGTCACCAAGTCCACCTAACATAGTCTGATCTATACTACAAGGATGGAGCGTCTAGTCTATTTGTAACATATTCTAGAAATACCTTGCCTATATTGGATAGTACCTACAATGTGTAAATGCTTTATGTCTAAGAAAAATGCCTTTTATGGCCACTGAAGTTCCTTTCCTCTATTGAAGCTTGAAGGGCAGAGAACATACTATTCTCTTAATACACTTCGAGATATGCAAGATAAAATTATTACAGAGGGACATGAAGGTGACGGAAATAAGTGAAGCTAGAAGAGTGAAAGACAATACAGAGGGGTGATGATTGTGTGTCTTGGAAAACGCATGCCTGGTGGAATGAAATAAGAATCTTATGTTGCCATAGTTGGTTATTTTTCAGGAGGAAAAAATCTGAACTTTTATATGCAATGAACCAATGTCTAAAATAATATGCAGGTAAAAGTTCTTTGGCTTCAAGCTATGATAGAGTAGCATTTCTCACTGACAGCAACTAAAAAGCCAAATCACATACACACACACACACACACACACACACACACACAACACACAGTCTGTTTGGAGACAGTAAAAACGACTTTGCAACTAGGATATGGGAAGTCAATATCTTAGAAAAGTGAAGCTCATTGAGATGAGTTGCACTTACTGAATACCACTTTTCTACTGGAGAATTTGTCCATTTTTAGCAGAAGAGGAGAGGCTAAGAAGCCAATAGTCAAGAGGCAGCTATAAAAAGGTAGAAAAGTCATCAGAGTGTTTTGACAATTCCACAGGACTGTAGAGACAACATTGAAGTTTAAGGCTGCCAACGTTGC
Source organism: Colobus angolensis palliatus (assembly GCF_000951035.1). NCBI lineage: Eukaryota > Metazoa > Chordata > Mammalia > Primates > Cercopithecidae > Colobus > Colobus angolensis. The sequence continues at coordinate 4,442,593 of NW_012114966.1, read as the reverse complement.
TAGTACAAGAGGGATCAACATTCCTGGGAGAATAGAGCAGAAAGACACAGCTTAAAACTCAGTAGGTTTCTCATGGAAGCATCTACAAATTCTTAAGCTGTGCCTCACTTTATGCCTAATGTAAATCCCTTTTATTGCCTCAGAAGCGTCTTCCTGTTTAGTCTGAAGAACAGAGAATATCCTATTGTCCTACTTTATTTGACAATGTAGAAATCAAATGACTATAAACAAGTATGGGTGATGCAAATGAATAAGGCTAGTCGGGTGCAAAACAGTATTGAGTGGTGGGATCTGCAGTGAACTAGAAAGTGTATGCTACATCTAAAGAAGAAAGGAGTCACTGAGTACCAAACAATTCTTGCCTTTTAGGAATAAGAATTCAGTGAGTATTAAACAGGACAGACATTTCAGCATTTCAGTGATACTGAGTAATACAAATTGAAGTTCAGGATCCACTAAGGAGAAAGAGTCATAATAAGCACTCCAGGTTCTCAGTTGGAACCGCTGGAGACCTACACCATAGGATTTTGATCTTTACACCGGTCTTTTAAAAAACCTCTCCTCTCAATTGTATTGGGTGTATATGCTCAACTCTAGCTAACAGAGGAGAGGGTAAATAAATCTCTTGAAGACTATAACATTGTCCAGAACCTCTACAATTTTTCCTACAAATATTTAATCAAAAATTACCAGGAATGACAAAAAAAAGTAATGAAGACAAAAAAGCAACAAAAACCTGTCTACAGATAACACCAATATTTGAGATATCAGACACAAATTTGAAGAAAATTATGACTCATGTGTGCAAGAAAATAGGTGACAAGATGGAGAGTTGCAACAGAAATCTGTACTGTTTTTAAAAATCAAGTATTACAAAACTCAAAAATATTAAACTGATATTAATGGTGAATAAGAAAGACAGGGAAAAAACAGACTAAAGCACATAAATAGAAAATATGTTTGAAAAATAGAAAGTTGCATAAGAAATATATGGAAAATATACAACATACATATAATTGGAGTTGCAGAGGGTAAAGAAAATGAGATACAAATGATACTTGAAGTCAAATTGTTGAGAATTTTCTACAGCTGATTATAAAAACCCCAAAACATCAACCCACAGTTTCAAGAAGCTCAGCAAATCCCACAGAGGATAAACACAAGGGAACCACACCCAGGCATATTATAATCAAAGTTTGAAAAAAAGAAAAGAAACAATCTTAAATGGAGAGAGAATATAGACATTAGTTTTAAATCATTAAAATAAAACCAACAGATTTTTATTTAACTAAAATGATAGAAACAATAAGATGATGCAACGACATTTTTAATAAGCTAAAAGAAAATAAATGGGATTGGGGCCAAGATGACCAACTAGAAGCAGTGGTCAGTGGAGGCGCTCATCGAAAACAACCATAACAGCGTGTGAATCCTGCACTGGCAACTGAGGTATCCAGGTTCTGCCATCAGAACTGACTAGAGAACTGACCAAAAGCAATTGCAACAAAAGCCAAAACTGACAAATGGAATCTAAACTAAAGAGCTTCTGCACAGCAAAAGAAACTATCATCAGAGTAAACAGGCAAACTACAGCATGGGAGAAAATGTTTGCAATCTATCCATCTGACAAAGGTCTAATATCCAGAATCTACAAGGAACTTAAACAAATTTACAAGAAAAAAACAACCCCATCAAAAAGTGGGCATAGGATATGAACAGGCACTTCTCAAAAGAAGACATTTATGCGGCCAACAAACATAAAAAAAACCTCATCATTACTAGTCATTAGAGAAATGCAAAACAAAACCACAGTGAGACACCATCCCATGCCAGTTAGAATGGCGATCATTAGTAAGTCAGGAAACAACAGATGCTGGAGATGATACGGAGAAACAGGAACACTTTTACACTGTTGATGGGAGTATAAATTTGTTCAATGATTGTGGAAGACAGTATGGTGATTCCTCAGGGATCTAGAACTAGAAATAGCATTTGACCCAACAATCTGTTTACTGATTATATACGCAAAGGATTATAAATTATTCTACTATACAGACACATGCACATGTATGTTTATTGCAGCACTATTCACAATAGCAAAGACTTGGAACCAACACAAATGCCAGTTAATGATAGACTGCATAAAGAAAATGTGGCACATATACACCATGGAATACTATGCAGTCATAATAAATGAGTTCATGTCCTTTGCAGGGACATGGATTAAGCTGGAAATCATCATTCTCAGCAAACTAACACAGGAACAGAAAACCAAACACCACATGTTCTCACTCATAAGTGGAGTTGAACAATGAGAACATATGGGCACGGAGATGGGACATTGCACACTGGGGCCTATCAGGCAAGGGGAGGTATAGCATTAGGAGAAATACCTAATGTAGATGACAAGTTGACGGGTGCAGCAAACCACCATGGCACATGTATACCTATGTAACAAACCTGCACTCTCTGCACATGTGTCCCAGAACTTAAAGTATAATAATAATAATAAGCCCTTAAAAAATCAATGAAAAAATTTTTTGAAAAAAACAAAATAAACCAGTAGATAGGCTAATATAGAAGAAAAGAGAGAAGAATCAAATAGACACAATAAAAATGATACAGGGGATATCATCACCGACCCCACAGAAATATAAACTACCATCATAGAATACTATAAACACTTCTCTGCAAACTAGAAGATCTAGAAGAAATATATAAATTCCTGAACACATACACCCTCCCAAGACTAAAATTCCTGAACACATACACCCTCCCAAGACTAAACCAGGAATAAGTCAAATTCCTGAATAGACTAATAAGAAGTTCTGAAATTGAGGCAGTAATTAATAGCCTACCAACCAAAGAAAAGTCCAGGACCAGACCAATTCACAGCCAAATTCTATCAAAGATAAAACAAGAAACTGGTACCATTCTTTCTGAAACTATTTCAAACAGTTTGAAAAGAGGGACGCTTCTCTAATTTTACCCAAATAGAAAAATCTGGCAGAGACAGAAAAAATTAAAACTTTAAGCCAATATCTCTGATGAACAACAATGCAGAATCCTTGATTAAATACTGGCAAACCAAATCCAGCAGCACATCAAAAAGCTTATCCATCAGGACTTCATGACAAAAACACCAAAAGGAATTGCAACAAAAGCCAAAATTGACAAATGGCATCTAATTAAATTAAAGAGCTTCTGCACCACAAAAGAAACTAGCAGCAGAGTGAACAGGCAACCTACAGAATGTGGAAAAAATTTTGCAATGTACTCATCTGATAAAGGTCTAATATCGAGAATCTACAAGAAACTTAAACAAATTTACAGGAAAAAAAAAAAACATCAGAATGTGGGCAAAGGTTATAAACAGACATTTCTCAAAAGAAGACATTTCTGTAGCCAATAAACATGAAAAAATAAACTCAACATCACTGATTAGAGAAATCCAAATAAAAACCAAAATGAGATACCATCTCATGCCATTCAGAGTGGCGATTATTAAAAAATCAGAAGGCCGGGCGCGGTGGCTCAAGCCTGTAATCCCAGCACTTTGGGAGGCCGAGACGGGCGGATCACGAGGTCAGGAGATCGAGACCATTCTGGCTAACACGGTGAAACCCCGTCTCTACTAAAAAAATACAAAAAACTAGCCGGGTGAGGTGGCGGGCGCCTGTAGTCCCAGCTACTCGGGAGGCTGAGGCAGGAGAATGGTGTAAAAACCCGGGAGGTGGAACTTGCGGTGAGCTGAGATCCGGCCACTGCACTCCAGCCTGGGCGACAGAGCAAGACTCCGTCTCAAAAAAAAAAAAAAAATCAGAAAACAATAGATGCTGGCGAGGCTGTGGAGATATAGGAAAGCTTTTCCAAACTGTTGGTGGGAATGTAAATTTGTTCATCCATTGTGGAAGACAGTGTGGCAATTCCTCAAGGATCTAGAAATCAGATATACCATTTGACCCAGCAATCCCAATATACCCAAAGGGATATAAATCATTCTGCTACAAAGATGCGTGCATACATATGTTTATTGCAGCACTATTTACAATAGCAAAGACATGGAACAAACCCAAATGCCCATCAATGATAGACTGGATAATGTGGCACATATACACAATGGAATACTATGCAGCTATAAAAAGGAATGAGATCATGTCCTTTGCAGGGACATGGTTGAAGCTGGAACCCATTATCATCAGCAAACTAACACAGGAGCAGAAAACCAAACACCACATGTTCTCACTCATAAGTGGGAGTTAAACAATGAGAACACATGGACACAAGGAGGGGAACAACACACACTGGGGCCAGTCAGAGGGTGAGGGGAAAAGGGAAGGGAGAGCATGAGGACAAATACCTAATTCATGTGGGGCCTAATACCTGGATGATGGGTTGATAAGTGCAGCAAACCACCATGGCACATGTATACCTATGTAACAAACCTGCAGTTTCTGTACATGTATCCTAGAACTGAATGTAAAACAAAACAAAATAAAACAAAACAAAATAAAATAAAGAAAAAATGGTTTCCTGCTGTCAGTCTCAGATTTTAGAAAATGTCTGCATCATTTTCTGGTGTCTTTTCCTCACAGCATCTCCAAAACTTTCCTCAGATTAACTCCAGGTCTAGGGAGAAACAAAGGCTCTCCCATGGCCTGGGTTTCTCAGACCTCTATTGGAAATGTGATACACAGAGGGAGGCTCTGCCTCTCTCACATACAGAGGCTTCATCTACTTTTCTCAGGCAGTCACCATGGGGATTCTGTGCTGACATTCTCTCCTGAATGTGGGATGTCCTTATGGACTATCTTGCTATTTTCACATGGCTGAGGCATGCTAACGGCCTTTAATCTACCATCTTGCAGGGGAAAAAAAAGGAAAAAACTCTAATACGTGTTTTTAAACAGACTAAAGATTCATGATAACTAAATACAATAAGTTATTATGAATGAGTCCTACACCTGGAAAAATGGTAATAAAAATGTTATTGGAAGAATTAACAAAATTTTGAATATGGATTTTAATTTATCAGGAGTTGGCAATCTATGTTGTGTAGGCCAAATTCCATGGCCTGTTTTTGTATGACTTATGAGCTAAAATTGATTTTTATATTTTAAAATGTTGTGAAAACTACAAAAAAGGAAGAATATGCAACAGAGACCTAATAAGGCCCTCATAGCCTATATTATTTATTATCTGGTTTAGTTTGTTAACTACTGGCCTAGAATACTAGTAAAAGTCAAGTGTATTTTGTCTTAGCTTTAGATCCAGCAAGAAGATCTTTGTCTTTGCATTTATAAGAGCCCACAGATCTACCTTGTTTTTTAAGCCACTTCAGTTAGGGCTCTGACACTCGTATTCAAGAGTCTTGACTGATACCAACATTCTATACTACCATGGCAACATGGCTTTTCTTTCCTAGCTCTTTGTCGGTTAATGGCAGCAAGGCTTCAACTTGAGAAATTCTCCTTCAGTCTTTTTCTCCCTCACAAACCGAATGGAGAAGAAAATTGAGCAACACAGTCAACTATTTACATACTGTCTAGACTTTTTTGGCTATTACAAATCAGGATAATCTCTGAATTACCTATTTTCTTTGTTAGCAAAGACCATATTTAAGTTGGTGAAATTTTTCAGAAGCCTCATCAGATTTCCAATCATGGCTAGCCTCACTGTGTATAGAAGTTTTGCATTTCATCTGGTACGTATTTTTTTGCAAGGACCTTCATACAGTCTGCTTCTCTCAGATGAAATATTGATAAAATGTGTCCAATGTAATTAAAAATAGATTCATAATGGAAATGCCAATTCAATGAACATAATTAATAACACTGTAAGTTCATAAAATTACTTTTTAAATGTTCTAAAGATCTGATAGAAAAAAGGATTTCACTATCATATTATACTATTTCATAAATGTATATTCCCAGAAAAATTATAAAACAATTTTAAAAAGAAGAGATAGTTGAAGGTAGATAAAATAATGTCAAAATGATCTAGACAAAGAAGAATGTTTGCTTCTCAGAGTTAATCCCAAATTCTTTGTTTTTTTTCTTTTCCATGCATCTCAGCAAATATATATTCAGCAAGTAATGTGTGCTAGGTACTGTGGCAGACTAAGGATATAATACTTAATATAACATAGTCCTTACCATCAAGGTAATCAAGGAAGAGATTACCTTGTTAAGAATGAGACATCTCAGAAAATTGAAGTGCCATCTAAATGAAGTGAAAGTTTTACATGTAAAACTTATTGTCTAGAGCTTTGGAAACTTTGGAGAAACCTTCTTCAAAAAATGGAAGTTTGATCTAACCACTGAAGGTGAATAGGAGGTTTCTAGAATAGTCTTGATGAATGAAAGAGGCATATGCCTATAAGAATTAACTAATATGAGTAGGAGTTTAAAATTATATAAAAAAGCAAAGACTGTTATAGACACTTAAAAAGAAAAGAAAACTGTACAATCAAGTATAAATACAAAATAATAAAGATGCAAAAAGTTGAATTTTCCTTGTAAGTTTCTAGAAGAAAACCTTGGATTAGGAGGGAGTCATCTTGGACAAATAAATGCAGGAAAAATATCTGGAACAAATGAACAAAAATGAGAGAAAGGAAGGGAAAAAATAGAAAAGAAGAAAAGGAAGGATGGAAGAAGGGAGGGAGGGAGGAAGGGAAGGAAGGGAGGAAGGGAGGAAGGGAGGAAGGGAGGGAGGGAGGGAGGGAGGCAGGCATTTGAGTTTGTTCCATGTCTTTGCTATTGCAAATAGTGCCGCACTAAACATATGTATGCATGTGTCTTTATAGTAGAATGATTTATATTCCCTTGGGTATATATATAAATACAGGGAGGGAGGGAGAAAGACAGGTACAGACAGGCAAGTAGGAAGGAAGGAGCCAGCTCAATGTGGGCTGAGAAAAGTTTAGATTATTACCTACCAAGAATGGCCATGTGAAGACGTTACACAGACTAAATAAGAGTAAACTGTGTTATCTTCCTTGAATTTGTATCTGAGACATGACTTTGAGACTCCGAAGCTTAAGAAACTCATCAAACATTTTTAGAGATGCTGATTTACATAAGATAATGTACGGGACCTAGAGGAACCTGCAAATGTGCCACAGGTAAAGAAAGTGGTCACTTACTCTCTTTGCTTTTCCACCTTTCCCCATATTGTAAATAATATAACTCCACTTTCTTTTGGGGAACCACCACTTCCAGGGGATTTGGGTGAGCTAACATGACCCCAAACTAGATGCTCCACGTGACCAGTGCCTGGAAAATCATAAACTTGAATCCTTAGGCTTTAGCAGTTAGTTTGAAAATATAACCAACTTCTAGTCTGAACTGTTGGAAAAGATCTCTGTTTATTGATTCAACTCAGAATTATCAAAATATAAGGTTGATTCCACCTACGGTCATCATTAATAATGAAGCATATGAAAAAGTCAACAGAAAGGAAGGTAGAGCCGTGAGATGGAATAAGATCAATGAAGAGTTAATGGGTGCAGCAAACCAACATGGCACATGTATACATATGTAACAAACCTGCACATTCTGCATGTGTATACTAGAACTAAAAGTATAATAAATATTAATAATAATAAAGATCAAGTCCTAATCACTTCCTTTGTGTATGTGGATCTGCCAGCACTGGATTTCTGAAATTATTGTTTTCTAGAATGTCTTTAATCCTCATTTTGAAGAATATTGTAATAGGCATAGAATTCTAACTTAGAAGTTTACTTTTATTGCTCTTGTTCATTTACTTCCTGTATATAAAAAAAAATTTGCTTTAAGTTCCAGGATACAAATGCAGAATGTGTAGGTTTGTTACATAGGTATATGTGTGCCATGGTGGTTTGCTGCACATATCAACCTATCATCTAGGTTTTAAGCCCCACATCCACTAGGTATTTGTCCTAATGCTCTCCCTCACTTTGCCCCCTTACCCCTGATTGGCCCTGGTGTGTGTTGTTCCCCTTTCTGTCTCCATGTGTTCTCATCATTCAACTCTCACTTATAAGTGAGAACATGTGGTGTTTGGTTTTCTGTTGCTGTGTTAGTTTGCTGAGGATGACGGCTTCTGGCTTTATCCATGTCCCTGCAAAGGACCCTATCTCATTCTTTTCTATGGCTGCATAGTGTTCCTTAGTGTATATGTACCACATTTTCTTCATCCAGTCTATCATTGACAGGCATTTGGGTTTGTTCCATGTCTCTACTATTGTAAATGGTGCTTCAATAAACATATGCATGCATGTGTCTTTATAGTAGAATGATTTATATTCCTTTGGGTATATACCCAGTAGTGGGATTGCTGGGTCAAATGGTATTTCTGGTTCTAGATTCTTAAGGAATCGCCATACTGTCTTCCACAATGGTTAAACTAATTGACATTTCCACTAACACTGTAAAAGCATACCTATTTCTCCACAGCCCTGCTAGCATCTATTGTTTCTTGACTTTTTAATAATAACCATTCTGAGTGGCACGAGATGGTATCTCATTGTAGTTTTGATTTGCATTTCTCTAATGATCAGTGATGTTGAGCTTTTTTTTTTTTTTTTTCCATATGTTTGTTGGCTACATAAATATTTTTTTTTTTTTTTTTGACAGATTATGGTTCTGTCGCCCAGGCTGGAGTGCCGTGGAGTGACCTCGGCTCACTGCAACCTCTGCCTCCTGGGTTCAAGGGGTTCTCCTGCCTCAGCCTCCTGAATAGCTGGAATTACAGGTGCACACCAGCACACCCAGCTAATTTTTGTATTTTTAGTAGAGATGAGGCTTCACCATCTTGGTCAGGCTGGTCTACAAATTCCTGACCTCGTGATCTGCCTGCGTCAGCCTCCCAAAGTGCTGGGATTACATGCTTGAGCCATAGTCCCTGACCTAAATGTCTTCTTTTGAGAAACGTCTGTTCACATCCTTTTTCCACTTTTTGATGAGGTTGTTTTTTTCTTGTAAATTTGTTTAAGTTCCTTATAGATTCTGGATATTAGACCTTCGTCACATGGGTAGATTGCAAAATTTTTCTCCCATTCTGTAGGTCACCTGTTCACTCTGCTGCTAGTTTCTTTTGCTATGCAAAAACTCTCTAGTTTAATTGTATGCCATTTGTCAATTTTGGCTTTTGTTGAAATTGCTTTTGGTGTTTTTATCATGAAGTCTTTGCCCATGGGTATGCCATGAATGGTACTACCTAGGTTTCCTTCTAGAGTCTTTATGGCTTTGGGTTTTACATTTCAGTCACTAATCCATCTTGAGTTAATTTTTGCATGAGGTGTGAGGAACAGGTCCAGTTTCAGTTTTCTGCAGATGGCTTGCCAACTTTCCCAGCACCATTTATTAAATAGAGAATCCTTTCCCCCATGGCTTGTTTTTCTCAGGTTTTTCGAAGATCATATGGTTCTGGATGTGTGGTGTTCTTTCTGAGGTCTCTGTTCTATTTCATTGTTCTATATGTCTGTTTTGGTAACAGTACTATGCTATTTTGGTTATTGTAGACTTGTAATATAGTTTGAAGTCAGGTAGTGTGATGCCTCCAGCTTTGTTCTTTTTGCTTAGGATTGTCTTAAATTCAGATGCACACAAAGTTAGTCATTTGGTGACCGGGAAGCATGGCTGTGCAAGCATTTGTGTCTTGGGGCAGAGATTAGAGCACCTACTCTGAAGTGGAGTAGGGACCTCCACATTCAGAACTAAGGAAATCATCTCAGCAGAAGGCACTAATTTTGTGTTCTTCCCAGTCACAAGCCTAAAATGGAAAGTGAACTATTATAGCTGCAGTTTCTCCTGGGTAGAATGCTTGCAGCCAGAGCAAACTTGGTGACCTGGAACTGACCTGTATATGCCATCGCTGGCTGCCCCAACCTGCTCCCCCAGGATTGTGGTATAGTGAGGCTCTCTTTGCTCTAATTCCCTGGCCGAAATCCATGCATTTTGAGCACCCATTTACATGGTTCAGCAGCCTGGCCAACTTCACTCTTCCTAGACATAGATTATGGCAATCTCTGCTCCATGCCCAGACAGAATTCCAGACATTCAGAACACCTGTTCACTCAGTTCAGTAGCCTGTGCCACCCCATCCTTCCTGGATATAGATCTTGGTGTAGCACGGCTCTCTCTGCTCCATGCTCAGTCAGATCTCCAGGAAGTGAAACACCTGCTCACCTCTATCGGTAGCTTTGCCCATCTCATCCTTTCTGTGCAGAGATCCTGGTGTTGGGGGGACACTCTCTGCTCCACACCCAGGCAGATCTCCAGGCTTTCAAGAGCAACTGCTTGCCTGGTTCAGCATCCTGAAATACCCTACCCCTCCTGTGCAGAAATCTTGGTGCAGGGGGTCCCTCTCTGCTCCATACCCAGGCAAATCTCCAGGCATCCAGAGCAACTATTTTCTTGAATTAGGAACTTAAGTCACTCCTCATCACCATGCAGACAACTTGAAGCTGGGGAAGTTTCCCAGTTCCATGCTTACACACACATCTGGAAACATAAGAGTAATACATGCTACCATAAAAAGAAAAAAAAAAAAAACAGAACAACATTTTAGGTACATAGCCCATAGACCCTATGAAGCAAAACACAATAGAAACCACAATGCAACCAGGCTACAATGTCTTGATAGGATCAAAACCTCACATATAAACATTAACATTAAATATAAATAGTCTAAAAACCCCACTTCACAGGCACAGAGTAGCAAATTGGATTTGTTTTAAAGAATCCATCTGTCTACCATCTTCAAGAAAACCATCTCACATTTCATGACACCTATAGGTTCCAAGCAAATGGTTAAAGAAAGAGCTACCACATGAACAAAAGACAATAAGCAAGGGTAATGATTCTAACATCAAATAAAATAGACTTTAAACCAACTGCAGTTTAAACAGGACAAAGAAGAGCATTATATAATGATAAAACACTCAATTCAGCAAGAATACTTAACTATTCTAAGTAAATACACACCCAACGTTAGAGTACCCAGATTCATAAAACAAGTACTTCAAGGCCCACAAAAAGAAAGTCACAAAATAGCAATGTGAAACTTCAGCACCCCACTGATAGCATTAGATGGATGGTCAAGACAGAAAACTAACAAGGAAATTCTGGATTTAAATTTGACAGTTGATCAACTGGACCTGATGGATATCTACAGAATATTCTACTCCTCAACCACAGAACGTATATTCTTCTCATCTGCACATGGAAGATACTCCAATATTGACCACATACTCAGGCATAAAGCATGCTTCAATAAGTTTTTTAAAAAATCAAAATCATACCAACCATACTCTGAAACCACAGTGCAATAAAAATAAAAATCAATACCACGATCTGTTAGAAGCACAGAATTACACGGAAATTAAACAACTTGTACCTGAATGAATTTTAGGTAAATAACAAAACAAGACAGAAATCAAAAAAAATCTTTAAAATAAATTAAAGACATAACATACCAAAATATCTGGGATACAGCAGAACAGTGTTAAAAGGAAAGTTTATAATTCTAAATGCCTACCTCAAAAAGAAAGATTTCAAATCAATGATATTACTCTACCTAGAATAACTAGAAAAACAAGAACAAACTAAACTCAAAGCCAGCAGAAAAAAATAAATAACTAAAATAAAAAACCAGTACAAACAATCAATGAAATAAAAAGTTGGTGTTTTGAAAGAATCAACAGGACAGACTACTAGCTAGATTAACAAAGAAAAAAGAAAGAAGATACAAGTAAGCACACTTAGAAAAGAAAAATGTGAGATTACAACTGATCTCACAGAAACACAAAAGATCCTCAGACACTATTGTGAACACCTCTACACACACAATCTAGAAAATCTAGAGGAAATACATAAATTCCTGGAAACACAAAATCTCCCAAAATTAAATTAGGAAGAAATTGAAACACTGAACAGACCAATATCAAATTCCAAAATTGAATCAGTAGTAAAAAACCTACCAAGCAAAAAAGCCCCAGTCCAGATGGATTCACAACCAAATGATAGCGAACATACAGAGAGTTGCTACCAATGATTCTGAAACTATGTTTTAAAATCAAGGAGAAGAGATCCCTTCTCAATTCATTCAACAAAGTCAACATCACCCTCATGCCAAACCTGGCAAAAACAATTGAAAAAGAAAATTACAGGTCAACACCCCTGATGAACACAGACGCAAAAATCCTGAACAAATTACTAGCAAACTGAATTCAACAGCACATCAAAAAGTTAATGCACTATGATCAAGTAAGTTTCAATCCTGGGATGCAAGGTTGGTTCAACATGTGCAAATCAATAAATGTGATTTATCATATAAAAATTAAAACCAGAAACCATATGATCATCTCAATATATGTAAAAACAGCTTTTGATAAAATCCAAAATTTCTTCATGATAAAAACCCTAAAGAAACTAGGATTAAATGAACAATCCTCAAAATATTAAGAGTCATCTATAACAAACCCACAGCTGACATTAGGCTGAATGGACAAAAATTGGAAGCAGTCCTTTTGAGATCTGGAACAAGACAAGATTGCTCAGTCTTACTACTCCTATTCAACATAGCACTGGAAGTTCTAGCCAAAGCAATCAGGCAAGAAAAAGAAATAGAGATATCCAAATAGGAGAAACTACCTCTCTTCATGAATAATATAATACTCTACATAGAAAATGCCAAAGAATCCACCAAAAGACTCCTGGAGTTGATAAATGACTTCAGCAAAGCTTCAGGATACAAAATCAATGTACAAAAACCAGTAGCATTTCTATGTACCAATAATGTTCATGCTGAGAGTCAAATCAAGAAACAATCTCATTTACATTAGCCCCACACACAAAAAAATAAAATACCTAGAAAACCTATAACCAAGGAGATGAAAGATCTCTACAAGGAGAACTACAAAAGCTGCTAAATAACAGATTACACAAACAAATGAAAAAACAATACAAGTTCATGAACTGGAAGAATAAGTATTTTTAAAACGGCCATACTGCCCATTGCAATCTATAGATTCGATGCTATCAGTTTTCAAGAATTGAAAAAAAAAAACTATTCTAAAATTTATATGAAACCAAAAAAGAGACCAAACAGCCAAAGCAATCCTAAGCAAAAAGAACAAATCTAGAGCTATCACATAACCTGTTTTAAGCATTTTCTACATTGCTATAAATAAATACAAGAGACTGGGTAATTTAAAAGAAAAGTGGTTTAGTTGTCTCATGGTTCTGGAGGCTGAACAGGAAGCACAGCAACAGCATGTGCTCCTGAAGAGGTCTCAGGAAACTTAAAATTATGGTGGAAGGCTGAGAAGGAGCAGGCACATCACATGGCAGGAGAGACAGCAAGGACAAAAGATGTTCTACACATTTTTAAACAACCAGATCTCATGAAAACTCAATTACTATTGGGAGGACAGCATCAAGCCATGAGGGATCCACCCCTAGCACCCAAACAGCTCCCATTAGGCCCCACCTCCAACAATGGGAATTACATTTCAAAATGGGATTTCATGGGGAAACAAATATCCAAATGAAATCACCAACTACAAACTAGACTATAAGTCTACAGTAACAAAAACAGCACAGTAATGGTACAAAAAATAGACACATGGAACAAGAGAAAACGATAGGGACCCCAGAAATAAAACCACACATCTACAGCTCATCTGATCTTTGAAAAGTAAACAAAAATAAGCAATGAGGAAAGGACTTCCTAATCAATATATGATGCCAGGATAGCTGACGAGCCATATGTAGAAAAATGAAACTGGACCCCTTCTTTTCATTATATACAAAAATTAACTCTACATAGTTTACAGATATAAATGTAAGACCTCAAACTATAAGAATTTCCTAGAAGAAAACCTCGGAAACATCATATAGGATATGGGCACTGGGAAACAATTTAACACTAAGTGTTAATGCTAAGTTAAAATTTAACACTAAGTTAAACACTAGAAAGCAATTGCAACAAAAACAAAAATAGACAAATGGGAACTAGTTAAACTAAAGAGCTTCAGCACAGCAAAAGAAACAACAGAATAAACAGAAAACCTATAGAATGGGAAAAAAAATTGCAAACTATGCATCTGATAAATGTCTAGTATGTAGAATCTATAAGCAACTTCAACAATTGAATAAACAAAAAACAACCTCATTTAAAAAATGGGCAAAAGCCATGAACAAACACTTCTCAAAAGATGACATACAAGTGGCAAACTAACATATGAAAAAATTGCTCCACATCACTAATAATCAGAGAAATGTAAATCTCAACCACAATGAGACATCATCTCAAAACAGTCAAATTGGCTATTATTAAAAAGTCAAAAAACAACAGATATTGGTGAGGCTGCAGAGAAAAGGGAATGTGTATACACTACTGCTGATAATTTAAATTAGTTCAGTCACTGTGGAAAGCAATTTGGAGGTATTTTCAAAGGACTTAAAACAGAATTGCAATTCAAACTAGCAATCCTATTACTGGATATATATCCAAAAGAAAACAAATTGTTCTACCAAAAAGATACATGCACTCGCATGTTTATCTCTGCACCATTCATAATAGCAAAGGCATGGAATCAGCCTAGGTGCCAATCAATCAATGGTGAATTTTATAAAGAAAATGTGGTATACACATGCCATAGACTACTATACAGCCACAATAAAAGAACAAAGTATGTCCTTTGCAGCAACATGGATGCAACTGGAGGCCATTACCCTAAACAAATTAATGCCGAAACAGAAAACCCAATACCGTGTGTTCTCACTTATAAATGAGAGCTGAACATTGTGCATTTATGGATATAAAAAGGACAATAGACACCTGGGACCACTGGAGAGGGGAGGCAGGAATGGGGTAAAGGTTGACAAATGAATTTCAGGTACTATGCTCAGTACTTGGATCATGAGATCATTCGCATCTCAAACCTCAGCATCACACAACATACCCAGGCAAAAAACTTATACATGTGCCCCTTGAATCTAAAATAAAAGTTGAAAATTCATAGATCCTTTGAAAGAAATGACATGCCACTGCAAACTCTGGGAGGCAGGCAAAAAACTGTGAGTTCCCAAAGTGTGAGAGGAGGAAAATCTGCCTTTGAACACGCACTCTCACTGGGGAATCTAAAAGTCCAGATCATGAAGGAAGAATTTAGCCTTCCCTAGAGCTGGAACAGATTTAGGATGGCACTACCAGTCTCCAGCTTGAGCCAAGGGAAGCCATCCCTGACTTTATCCCACAGCAACCCTCTGGGAAGGCTGCCAGCAGAATTAGGGAGGGGTCACAGGGTGCAGGAAGCTTCCAACTGAATTTTGTGATAATTTCGACTGGGCATAGATTTTCTTGAGCAGAATCCAGGAGATGCTGACATTGCAGGCAGATGGGGCTGGGGGTAAGGGGGTGGCCTGAAAGCTATGCTTGCTTTCTCAGCAGGGAAATTTCACTGTTAGTTGGGCACCACAGAAGCTAGATTGGCCTCACCAACTTTGTGGAGCTGAGTGAGGCCTTTTGCTACTAGCTATCCCCCACTTTTCTGGTGAACTGTATGACACAACAGAGGAAGCCAAGACCCACTCAGGAACATAACCCCATTGGCCTGAGAACCACTGCCCAGTCTCCCAAGAGGCTGTAACAAGCACTGCCCAAGAACAGTCTAAACTCAGACATATCCAACCCTGCTCCCACCAAATGGCATTTATTTACCAACCCTGGTAGCTGAACACAAAAGACATAAAGTGTCAGGTACTTTATGGCCCCACCTATCACCTGAGAAATCAAAATACTTCCACTGGCCAACTTAGGGCAAGCTCAAATCCCATTGTTAATACCACAGCTGGTGCTGTCTTACAAATGCCACCTTCTGGCTAGAGACCAACAAACTCAGCCATTACAGCAACTCATGACAGAATAACACTGCTTCCAGGAAAAAGAAGAAGGGAAAAAAAAAAAGAGTAACAACAACAAAAACAACTAATACCACTAATACCACTGCCTGCAACATCCTGACCAACCAGAAGTCCTGAGTCTGTCCATGTGACAACTTCACTGCTAGCATAAGAAGCATTCAAGAATGCCAGCACACTAAACCTGTCTAAAACCAAGGACTCCCACAGAGTCTACTTCAGTCCCCTGCCACCTCCACTAGAGCAGGTGCTGGTATCCATGGCTGAGAGACCTGAAGACCAATCATCACATCACAGAATATTTTGCAGACATTCCTCAGTACCAGCCTGGAGCCTGGTAGCACTGCTGGAAGGCTAGACTGACCCAGACAAGTATTAACAAGCTCTACAGTGTCTCTCAGGAGTCCACATCCCTAGGGGAAGGGGGAGAGCACCACATCAAGGGATCACCCCCTGGGACCAAGGAAACTGAACAGCAGGCCTTGAGTTCCAGATCCTTCTACTGGTGCATATTTTTCACAGCAGAGACACAATTGCAGTGCTAGCTGCATGTAGGGAAAGTATGAACTTATACCCCAACTGTCAGGCAGCCTTTGTGATCTTGAAGGGTCTTGATGAAGGGGTCTTTGTTCCCCCCAGCGCTCCACTGCAGACAAATCTGGGGCTTCCATCACAGGGACACAGTGTGAAAGCACCTATAGATGACCTTTCTGGAACAATCTGGGATGAGTGCAGCTACTCAGGAGGAGCACACATGAGATTCAAGCCAGAATGAGAGGCAGAGTCACAGTTCCTCCCTACTTGGGACATCAACATTCCTATAGATGAAAAGAGGTGCTTGTCTGATCTGAATAGCTGAAACACTAGGACAAGAGTGAGGCTATGAGGTAACTAGCCTTTCTGCTGACTGGCTGAGGTAGTTCCCATTCTCCACCCTGATTCAGTCTCAACACATCTAATTGATAGCTTCCCTAGCCACACTCATCAAGGCATGGACCTTAGCCTACCATTGGATATTACATCTACCCTCCTGCCTTAGCCACAATTGACGCTAGCCAGGAATACCTCCCCTACTGGCAGGAAGCCTGGATTGCCAACTCAGCAAATAAAACACCAGGAAAATAAATAAATAAATGAATAAATAAATAAATAAATAAATTATATACCACAAGAGAATGAGATAGGCTTCAAGAGATCCCTGCCATTCCAACTTCATAGGAGATAGTGAACTTGCCAACGCACCAAGAATATAACTACTACAACCAACATCGAGGAAAACCAGCTCACAAAGACTCTCTATAACTAAGGGTCTCATATAGAGCCCTCACCCCTACAAATGCCAAGAACCAAATTAGGCTAAAATAAATAATAAAGTCTGATCCTTAACAGGGAAAAATTAAATTAAAAAAGACACAGCCCAATCAAAAATAAATTCAAGAAATAGTCTACCCAAATGAGGAAGAACCAGAAAAGTAATTCGGTAATATGACAAAACAGGGTTCTGTAACACCCCCCAAAAACTCACACTACTACTCCAGCAATGGATCCAAACCAAGACAAAAAAGAAATCTCTGAATTTCCAGATAAACAGTTTACAAAGTTGATTATTAAGCTATTCAAGGTGATACCAGAAAAGGTAAAAACCAACTTAAAGAAATTTTTTAAAAATACAGGATATGAATGCAAAATTCTCCAGAGAAATAAATATCATAAAGGAAAAACAATCACAACTTCTGGAAATGAAAGACACACTTAGGATAATACAAAATGTAGTGGAAACTTTCAACAATAAACTAGAACAAGTAGGAGAAAGAAGTTCCGAGCTCAAAGATAAGGCTTTTGAATTAACCCAATCAAAGATAAAGATATAAAACATTTTAACAAATAAACAAAGCCTCCAAGAAATTTGGGATTATGCTAAATGGTCAAACCTAAGAATAATTGATGTTCTTGAGGAAGAAGAGAAATCTAAAAGTTTGGAAGACTTATTTGAAGAAATAATTGAAGAATCTCTTCTGGCCTGGCTAGAGAAATAGGCATCCAAATACAAGAATCTCAAAGAACTCTTGGGAAATTCATTGCTAAAAGACCATCATCTGGGTTGATCATCATCAGGTTATCTAAAGTCAATTATACTCCTGTCCTACTGTTTCAACTATTCAGATCAGACAGGCACCTCTTTTCATCCAAAGGAATGTAGATGTTCCAAGTAGGGAGAAACTGTGACTCTGCCTCTCAAGGCGAAGGAAATAATTTTAAGAGCTGAGAGACAGAAGAATCAGGTAACATAAAAGGAAAACCCATCAGATTAACAGCAGATTTTTCAGCAGAAACATTACAAGCCAGAGGGATTGACTTTCTATCTTTAGCCTCCTTAAACAAAATAATTGTTAGCCAAAAATTTTATGTCCAGCAAAACCAAGGTTCATAAATGAGGAAGAGATTGTCTTTTTCACACAAACAAATGCTGAGATAATTCACTGCTACCAAACCAGCACTACATGAAATGCTAAAAGAAGTTATAGATCTTGAAATGGAACCTCAAACACATCAAAATATAACCCACTTACAGCATAAATTTCACAGGGCCTATAAAACAATAACAGATTGAAAAATAAGGTATTTAGGCAAAAACTAACATGAATAGAACAGTATTCACATCTCACTACTAACATTGAATGTAAATGGCCAAAATACCCCACTTAAAAGATAAAGAATGGCAAAATGGATAAAAATTCACCTCTCAAGTATCTGTTGTCTTCCAGAGACTCACCTAACACATAAAGACTTACAGAAGCTTCAATTAAATATATTCCATGCAAATGAAAACCAAAAGTGAGCAGGAGTAGCTATTCTTGTATCAGTCAAAACATACTTTAAAGCAACAACAGTTTAAAAAAAAAAGAAAAAGACATAGAGGGACATTATGTAATGATAAAAGAATTAGTCCAACAGGAAAATATCACAATCCTAAATACATATGAACCTAAAACTGGAGCTCCCAGATTTATAAAACAATTACTACCAGACTTAAGAAATGAGATAGATGACAACACAATATTAGTGGGGAACTTCAATGCTCCACTGACATTACTAGACAGGTCATCAAGATAGAAAGTCAACAAAGAAAGAATGGACTTAAACTAGAAGCTAGAACAAATAGGCTTAACAGATATTTCCATAAAATTCTAACCAACAACTGCAGAATATACATTCTTTTCATAAGCACTTGGAACATTCTCTAAGATAGACTATATGATATACCACAAAACAAGTCTCGATAAATTTTAAAAAATCAAAATTATATTAAGTGTCCTCTCAGACCACAGTGGAATAAAACTGGAAGTTAACTTCAAAAAGAACCCTCATAACTATAAAAATACATGAAAATTAAATAAGCTGCTCTTGAATGACCATTGGGTCAACAATGAAATCAAGATGGAAGTTAAAAATACTTTGAACTGAATGACAATAGTGATACAACTTATCAAAACCCCTCAGATACAGTGAAAGCTGTGCTAAGAGGAAAGCTTATAGCATTAAATGCCTACAACAAAAAGTCTGAAAGACCAAAAATAGACGATGTAACATCACACCTCAAAAAAACTAGAGAAACAAGAACAAAACAAACCCAAACCCAGCACAAGTAAAGAAATGACAAAGATTAGAGCAGGACTAAATGAAATTCAAACAAAAAAATACAAAAGATAAATGAAACAAAAAGTGAGTTTTTTGAAAAGATAAACAAAACAGACCATTAGTGAGATTAACCAAAAAAAAGAGAGAGAGAATCCAAATAAGCTAAGTTAGAAATGAAACAGGAGAAATTACACCTGATATCACACAAATACAAAAGATCATTCAAGACTAGCTACTATGAACACCTTTATGCATACAAAACTAGAAAATATAGGGGGCATGGATAAAATCCTGGAAATATGCAACCCTTCTAGATAATCAGGAAGAAATAGAAACTCTGAACAGACCAATAACAAGTAGTGAGATTGAAACAGTAATTTAAAAATTGGCAAAAAAGGCTGGGCGCGGTGGCTCAAGCCTGTAATCCCAGCACTTTGGGAGGCCGAGACGGGCGGATCACGAGGTCAGCAGATCGAGACCATCCTGGCTAACACAG
>NW_012114966.1:4384549-4422409 GCF_000951035.1 Colobus angolensis palliatus | reverse complement strand
AGCCTGGGCGACAGAGCGAGACTCCACCTCAAAAAAAAAAAAAAAAAAAAAGCCAGGACCAGATGGATTCACAGTTAAATTTTGTCAGGCATTCAAAGAAGAATTGGTACCATTCCTATTGAAACTATTTCAAAAGACAGAGAAAGAGGGAATCCTCCATAAATCATTCTATGAAAAAAGTATCACCCTAATACCAAAATAAGGAAAGGATGTAACAAGAAAAGAAAACTATAGACCAGTATCCCTGATGAACATAGATGCAAAAATCCTGAACAAAATCCTAGCTAACCAAATTCAACAGCATATCAAAAATGATAAGACATCATGATCAATTGGGTTTCATACAAGGGATGCAGGGATCATTTAACATATCCAAGTCAATAAATGTGATACATCACATAAATAGAATTAAAAATTATATGATTGGCCGGGCGCGGTGGCTCAAGCCTGTAATCCCAGCACTTTGGGAGGCCGAGACGGGCGGATCACGAAGTCAGGAGATCGAGACCATCCTGGCTAACACAGTGAAACCCCGTCTCTACTAAAAATACAAAAACTAGCCGGGCGAGGTGGCGGGCACCTGTAGTCCCAGCTACTCGGGAGGCTGAGGCAGGAGAATGGCGTAAACCCGGAAGGCGGAGCTTGCAGTGACCTGAGATCCTGTCTTGGTTGTGAACCTAGAACACAACAACAACAAAAACAAAAAAAAAAAAAAAAAAAAAAGACACGACAACCAAATGTACATAGTGTCTTGGTTGTGAACCTAGAACACAACAACAACAAAATCAAAAACAAATATAAATATTAGTGGGAGAACTTTGAAATCTGAATAATGTGTAAAATTTCACTGACAGCGATGTAACAGTGTTGGTTTACTAATTATAACATATGTATGGTTAATGTAAGATATTAATATTGGAGAGAACAAGTTGAGGGGTACATGAGAAAAAAAAATTATATGATCATTTCAATAGATGTGGAAAAAGCATTTGATAAAATTCAGCATCTCTTTATGATCAAAACCCTCAGCAAAATCTTCATAGAAGGGATATACCTCAAAGTAATAAAAGCTATGTATGACAAACCCACAGCCAATATTATACTGAATAGGGAAAAGTTGAAAGCATTTTCTCTGAGAACTGGAACAAGACAAGGGTGCCCACTTTCACCACTTCTATTCAGTGTTGTACTATAAGACCTAGCCAGAGAAATCAAGAGAAAGAAATAAAATACATCCAAATCAGAAAAGAAGAAGCCAAACTGTCACTGTTCACCAATGATATTATTGTATACCTAGCAAACCCTAAAGACTCATCCAAAAAGCTCCTAGATATGATAAATATATTCAGTAAAGTTTCAGGATACAAAATCTATGTACACAAATCAGTAGTATTGCTATAAACTAACAAAGACTAACCTAAGAATCAAATCAAGAACTCAACTTCTTTTAAAATAACTGCCAAAAAAAAAAATACTGAAGAATATACTCAACCAAAGAGGTGAAAGATCTCTACAAGAAAGACTACAAAACACTGCTAAGAAAAATCACAGATGACACAAACAAATGGAAACACATCCCATGCTCACGGATGGGTAGAATCAATGTTGTAAAAATGTTAATATTGCCAAAAACAATATATAGATTAAATGTAGTTTTCATTAAAATACCCATACCCATCATAGTTTTTCACAAAACTAGCAAAAACAATCCTAAAATTCATATGGAATCAAAAAAGAGCCCACATACTTAAAGCAAGAATAAGCAAAACTAACAAATCTAGAGATATCACATTAGCTGACTTCAAACTATAAACAAGTTTATAGTTACCAAAACAGCATGGTACTGGCATAAAATTGGCAAGTAGACCAGTGGAAAAGAATAGAGAATCCATAAAGCCAAATACTTTACAGCCAACTGAATTTGACCCAGCAAACAAAAACATAAAGTGGGGAACGGACATCCTACTCAAGAAATTGTGATGAGCTAATTGGCAAGTCACATGTATAAGAATGAAACTGGATACTCATCTCTCACCTTATACAAAAATTAACTCAAGATGGATCAAAGACTTAAATCTGAGACCTGAAATCATAAACATCCTAGAAGATAACACTGGAAAACTCTTCTGTACCTTGGCTTAGGCAATTAATTCATGACCATGAAGCCAAAATCAAATGTAACAAAAACAAAGATAAATACATGGGAATTAATTACACTAAAAATCTTCTGCACAGTGAAAGAAATAATCAGCAGAGTAAACAGATAACCCACATAATGGAATAAAATAGCCACAAACTATTCATCTGACAAAGGACTAATATCCAGAATCTATAAGGAACTCAAACAAATCAGCAAGAAAAAACAATCACATCAAAAAGTTGATGAAGGATATGAATAGACAATTCTCAAAAGAAGATATACAAATGACCAACTAATATGAAAAATGCTTAATATACCAATTATCAAGGCAATGTGAATTAAAACCACAATGAGATACAACCTTACTCCTGCAAGAATAGTCGTAACTTAAAAATCAAAAAAAAAAAAAATAGATCCTATAGTGGATGTGGTAAAAAGCAACACTTTTACACTGCTGGTGGGAATATAAAATAGTACAATCATTATGGAAAACAGTATGGAGATTCCTTAAAGAACTAAAAGTAGAACTACAATTCAGTCCAGAAATCTCACTACTAGGTATTTGTCCAAAAGAAAATAAGTCATTCCATGAAGAAGGCACTTGTATACACATGTTTATAGTAGCACAATTTGCAATTGCAAAAATATAGCCCTAACCTTGGTGCCCATAAACCAACAAGTGGATAAAGAAAATGTGTTATATATTCACCATGGAATACTACCCAAGCATAAAAAGGAACAAAATAATGGCATTTGCAGCAACCTGTATGAAGTTGGAGACCATTATTCTAAGTGAAGTAATTCAGGAATGGAAACCAAATATTGTATGTTTTCACTCATAAGTGGGAGCTATGCTATGAGGATACAAAGGCATAAGGAGGACATAATAGACTTTGGGAACTTGAGGGGAAGGGAGATAGGAGGATAAGCGATAAAAGACTACACATTGGGTACAGTGTATGTTGCTCGGGTGACAGGTTCACCAAAATCTCAGAAATCACTACTAAAGAACTTATCCGACCCAACAATAAGCACTTGTTCCCCAAAAACTATTGAAATAAATAAAGATAAAAATGAAAATAAAATGTAATAAAATAACAATTGACAATAAATAGCAAATAATAAAATAAAATGAAAGTCACTTTAGCTTGTTTTGTCTTTTTAAATTTTGTGGTTTTATTTTTAATACAAAATTTTATTTTTATATTAATTTTACTTTTTAAGTTCCAGGATACATGTGCAGGATGTGCAGGTTTGTAACATAGATAAACATGAGCCATGAAGGTTTGCTGCACCTGTCAAACCATCACCTAGGTATTAAGCCCTGTATGCATTACCTCTTTTTCCTAATGCTCTTCTCCTACTCCACCCTCCCCAAACAGGCCCCAGTATGTGTTGTTTCTCTCCCCATGTCTAAGTGTTCTCACTGTTCACTTACAAGCGAAAACATACAATATTTGTTTTTCTGTTTCTGCATTAGTTTACAGAGGATAATGGGATAATGGCTTTAGTTTAAAGAGGATAATGGCTTTCAGCTTCATCCATGTCCCTGCAAAGGACATGATCTCATTCCTTTTTATGGCTGCATACTATTCCATGGTGTATATGTACCACATTTTCTTTATCCAGTCTATCATTGATGGGCATTTGGGTTGATTTCATGTCTTTGCTATTGTTAAGAGTGCTGCAGTGAACTGATAAAATCCACAGCGGGTACTCAATAAGTGATAATTTTATGACATATCAAGTGATTTTAACAAAATCTCAGTAGATATGCTAGTACATTAGTGACCATCTAATGTAGAGGGGTCATGTCAAGTTAGCAGGTCCACAGCCTTTAGTTCAGATGTCAAAAACCTATGGCCAGGAGAGAGAGGATCTTATGATTCAAAGCATATAGATTTATTTCTAGGAAATCCCCTGGGTCTTTGCTGGTCAGGAATTATAAATCAATACAGGCTCTCAGAGCATGATGTTTATTTCATATGTTTAACACTGAATTGCCATATTAAAAACAGAGTTTCCTGATAATTGCTGTCCTAAATGTGAACAAAGTTTGGTGAGTTACTTATAATATCCCTTCTGACTGAGAAGCCCTGACATTGTTTAACTCTTGAATGACCTTCCTTGTTGTTTCAATGAACAGATTGATGCCCAGTGTGATAGGCCTCCCATTAATTAAAAGACTGATATTCAAGGAGATAAGAACAAGGGTTGCGCACCTGTTATTCCTTGGGAAAATGGTGAGAAGAGAGGGAAATGGGGGGGGGGCGGGGAAGGGGAAGAGAATTGAGGGCAGAAATTACAGAAGTAAAGTAAATAACACATGTGAAGAATATTGGTTATCTCTTGGTTTCAAACCTTGTTAGCTTGCTATGTGTGTTTCTGTAACATTTCCTAGTTGGATGGGTATCAGTTCAGAAAGTGGAACTGAGATATTGATAGCATTCAGCTCTTTTGCCCCTTTGGGAGTAAGAAGAGGGCAGGGAGGTATTGTATTAAAAATGTAGAAGAGGAGAATTGGGAAGAGAGGAAAAGTAGAGGGGAGGCTTGGAGTAGCCTTACAGTTCCCTCTGTACATGCTGTCCTCTAGCACACTGAGGAGTTCATAGGACACTCTCAGTAGCGTAGTTCCTCTCAAACACTATCTAGACATGATTATTGCAGAGGAAAATAATCTCTCTCCAAAGGAATTATTTTTGTCCATTTATTGAGCATAACTGTAACAGAAAACTTAGAGAAAGAATATTATCAGCTAAGCTAAAGCTGTTCAATTTGCTTGGTCATTAAACATCTGCCTATTTGTCACTAAACAATCTGCCAATAGACTGAGGGGAGAGTATGCCTTTCAGGTTTTCCCATCATAAAAACATAGTATAACACTTTGTACAAAGGGGTTGCTAAAAATTAATACCAAAAAATTGAACACTTAATTGGGCAGATATATGATAAAAGTTAAGAAACTGACAGTGTTAAGAGCTTCATATTTATTATCTCAATCATTATCATATAACCCAATGAAATAATAATAATTATTTTCCCAATTTTATCGATAAGGATACTATGCCATATAGGTCACAAATTGTAGAGCAATATTGGAATGTGATTCCATCATCCAAGCCTTTAAACACCGTGTAGAAAGGTAGGCTTCATGGCCAAGAAAGAGGTTTAAAGTTGGGGTCAGGCAAAGAAAGCCTTGACTATCAGAATAAACTGTACTTTATTCTCTAAACATTTGAGAATCATTAAAGGTTTTGATCAAAGATGTGACATCCGTAAAATAATTCTCTAGGAGGATAAATGTGAGTGAATTGTACAGAAGGGATGAAAAGGAGAAGGAAGGGATATTCAAAAAATTATTAAATCTATCATATATAGAACACCTGTTATGTAAGTGACACACGTCATCTAATTTGATACAAGATATACAGCATGGAATAAAGCAAAGGAAATGGGATTCAGGCTAACTAGACAGGTATACATAATATACAACAAATAGAATCAGGAGAATTAGCAATTGATTAGCAATAGAAATCAGAGTGTGACTCCCAGAATGTTCTCAAATAGACTTGTGATCGCTCATTTTTCTTACCTATAACATGAAGAAAAGTGTGATCATGGCAAGACTCAAAGGCACTGGGAAAACAGGGCACCAAGCTGTAAAATAATCAGCCTTGTTTGCTGCCGAGAATCATCATGCAGGGAAACTAGTGCTATGGGTCAACCATGGCCAGATATATTATACAGGCTCAATCAAATTCACTTAAAGCATATGGTTGTAGTCTACACTTCATCAGTGAGTGAATAGCATTTGTTGAGAGCTAATAATGTGCACAGCTCTAAACCTGCTACTGTATATCTTTAATAGAATATCCAGAAAGTAGAAAGTATCACATCTCTATCGTGAAAAAATATATATATTTAATAATTTATACAGTGCCATGAGAATATCTATATAAAACTTCAGAGCTTACCTCAAATTCCCTCAAAGAGATTCTTTTTTCTTGGATCTGCACATGAATTTCACAGCACTGGGGCTTTGAACAAAAATGTTCAAAATTCCAAAACTTCATGAATAGCTTTGATGTAAAATATTCTTGAAGCCCACTGAGCTGAACATATTAAAAGATTTAATTTAGCATTTCCATTTTAGGGTTGATCCTAATTTACAGGAAATAGTGGCATTATGCCAGTCTCTCAAAATTAAATTTTCCACTAATTGTTTTCTTAGCCTACAAGATCTTCAGCACTAGCTCTTCCCATTGTAGTGCATACATTCCCATCTACAACTCTTTATAAGGACTGAAAATATGGAAAGCAAGATGTATTTTAAGTGGAAAATTCAAATGTGAACTACGAGTTAGAAGAAGACACATATTGTGTAAGGGAAGAGGGATCAGATCAGTTATGGGAGGAATTGAGTTGACTGGCATAATTACAGAGAAGGGTGATAAGAATATGGCACAAAGTAGGGAATTTTCTATGTATTAACTATGAATGACTATTTATTAATTATACTCTGGGAGTGAATACTTAATGTTTAAATATTATATCCAGAGAGTCTATGACCTTTTGTGATTCTGAAGACATAAAAAACTGGTTCAATAATGCAATGTTATTTCTGACGTTCAACAAGATAGTTAATTTTAAACAGGTCAAATATCAGTGAGAAAATACACAACATGTACTGAGTATAAAAGTGCTTAATAAGTTGAGTACTGATACTTAGTAAAATTTATATGTCCCATGTTTCGTGTATCTCTCACCACTAATGTAGAAAAATTGTAGCTATACTGGTTGTTGTATATACAAATTTAAATAAGGCAAGTATTTTCTTTCAAGAGAAAAGGGGGTTATGGGTTTATGTGTGGGTAGTAAATAAACTTCATCAGTGCTGTATTATGAAAATTGGTATTCAGAATGTGCTAGGGAAGCACACAGAAAGAATATAAAATCACATTTGGGAGATCAAGGATTTTTCCCAGAGGGTTTTAAGGGACCAGAATAATCAAAGAGTTGGAGACAGACAGCCATACAAAACAGAGGAAGCTTCATGGTTTTGATGGCTATTGACTTTTGGAATAAAGTAAATTCAACTACATGAAGGCATTTTAAACTCTGAAAGTGACTCTCAATTTGATGTTTTTTAGACACCCTCTCCTGCCTTCAAGATAATCTAGGCATGCTTTCAAGACTAACAAACTGTTACACAAACAGAAGAGCTCTCCTTACTTCTTAAAGAGCTGGCCCCTGCTCCCATCACAGTCACTCTCTATTACCTTTTTCCATTGTATTTTTATAGCACATATAACTTTCTGTATATCGTTCACTTTGTATTGTCTATGCCTACTAAAATGCGAGTTCCAAGGAGTAAGAACCAAGCATATCTTGCCTATCTCTATATCCCCAGTGTCTGAAACAGTCCCTGTCATATAGAAGATGCTCAATAGACACTTTAAAAATAAAGGAATGGCTCCTTCTGTGCAAAAGTTAGAAACATCTGGCATACTTCTGCCCTGGCATTTTTAGTAGCATATTAATTGACTGTATTCCTTGATTTTGGAATGAATATTGAGTCATAAAACAACATCAAAGCATCTATTCTGAATGGTACTAGACTTTATTGTAGTGCCAGTATTTGACAAAATATAATCACTGTCACTGTGTTAGTTTTATGCTAGACGTCTACATATTTCTCACAAGGAGTGCAAGTTTCAATTAATGACTTTTGTACTATGCATTTTAAATGCTTACCTACCTTATATAAGAATAATACAAATGAAAATGAACCCAATTTACTCGGTATTTGTGAGTACTTATTATACGACAAAGCTTTTGAATAAAGAGAGTTATTAGTAATTATGATTTCCGGGCTGTTTATAAAGTTAATCTATCTTTCTGGAAGACTCATAATTAAAATGCCTTTCCATTTGTAAACCTGCTTCACGGTGCAAGAATAAGTTAGAAACTCAGTAAAGTAATCTTCAATTTTAAATTTTCCAAAGGTAGTTCTCATCTTCCTATGTACTATTTCAGTGGTAATAATAATGATGAAATTCATTAAAATGACTACAATATATCAAGACTCACAGCAGATCTGATCTGTGTGTATGCAACATCCCTAAAATTCTCATTAAAATTTCATCAGTTGATAGTATGATTATCCTCATTTTGCTACAAGAAGACTGAGGCTTATTAAAGTTTGTTATGAAAAGTCTTAGAGGTACTAGTGTCAGGGCTTGTAACTATCTGACCACAAAAGCAAAGCTTCTAGTCACTACACCATATGGACTTAATAGTCTAGCATTTTTTTTCTTTTCAAATGAGCAATCTATTTATTTGGTTCATACCTAGCTGCTTTATAATTCATATTAACTTCTGTTATTGAGTACAGCTTATCTGTTTATCTGTCTTATCACAGACTTAAATGCACAAAAAAAATCAATGATAAATTTATTTATATTGAACTAGTATCTTACTTTCATGCATAAGTTTCCTATGGGGACCACTGATGACCACAGAGTAAAAATAAAAATAATCAGACATCATAAGTATTATTGTGTTTCATCACAATTAAAGATCAGAAGTTCTACTCAGAACTCTTGTCTTGATTTTTCTTAAACAGCAGTTGCTATTACACTCCATATTTAATGAGTGGGTTAATTTGAGGTAGTGTAATATCTTTTCTTGTAGCTGTTAATGCACCATCTCAGATAAGGTGAAAGTATTTTGTTAATCCACCTAACACATTTTCCTACTTGCCCTCTTCCCAGGTTCCAGTGATACCTCACACAAATAATGGCTTTAAGTGATGGCGAGATCAATAATCCCTGACTGATCTGGTTTTTTAGCTCAAACTTAATTGTTAAAGTGACCATTTATGGGTAATAAAAAGCTCAAGGCATCAGCCCTCCACAGACCTGGGTTCAACTGGTGGCCCTGCCTCTTCCTAGTACATATATGTACTAGGAAAACTAGCTTATTCTTCTTAATCTTCAATTTCCTCCTCTACCTAAGAAAAAAAAAGTACTCCATGTACTTCTTAAGGTATTTTTTTATTAGACATCATACAAGCACGATGCTGGATATGAAATAGGCACTCAAAAAAACGGTAACATATCTTGCTGACATAAGAACAATCTCAATATTATGGTAAAATTTCTTCCATCACCATAACCATGGAGTTAGCCCACACGAGCTACTACAGGGTAGGACTGGCAAAAGTTGAGGACCCAAAGTTTGTTTATTTTCCTGGCATACCCTGATTTCTCCCCTATCCAGCACAGTTGCTCCAGCTATGAAATTTAGTCTCCCTGGAACTACCTCCTGCTGTCTAGGCACAAATTTCACTGAAGGACATCAGAAAGCCAGTCAAGGGAAAGCTCTTTTCCTTGCACTTTGAATCATGTATTAATTCACTCATCCATTTTTGGCATTAGGGATCTAGGAAACTCACATGTAACCAATACTGATGAAGAAGTATAGATGGTGAAATCAAAGATCTATGTATTAGTGCAAGCAGCTACTTGACTAGTCAGTGATTAGTGGGAGGTAGTGCCAAATTTGAGCATCAATATACCTTGAATCTCCAGTTTTCTCCGATGAGTACAGCTTACTCAAAAACCACCCAGTCAGCGTGTGTATATTGTTTCCTTAGAGAATGATAATATGATTGTATGTTGTATTCTTTTGGTGGTATTACAACTTGGACTATTCAGTTGCATGAAGTTTCTTCATTTTTTTAAAAAAGAAAACTTCGAAAAAATCTTAATGAGAGTTTAAAAATAAAACTTAAAAAAGAAATCTCCCTAGGGCATATCCCATGTAGAAACAAAGTGGAAAAAAAATACTAAGACATTTTAAATCAGCTTTCCTTAAATGATTCAAGCAACTCATGTCCATTTATTTTAATCACTACTTTCCTTTCAAACAAATATTGGCCAACACTATTATCTCCACTAAAGCAGGGAGCATTCTCTGGTTTTGCTCTCTGCACTGCATTTAGCAGAGCCAATGAATCAGAAAGAGGTTAGTGACTGGGCTTTACATATGTAAATATAGCAACTTTTTTCAGTTCTTCAACAAAGTCTCTACCTCTGCTCCTAGATCCAAAATGCTGCATGAAAACTTGATCAAAACCCAAAAGCTCAAGTGACAGATAGGGAAATCAGATGACCACACTATGGTCAGGGGAATAGTAGTTTTGCTCACAAATCAACAGCAGGCATTAAGTAGTGGCAATTCTTTCTCTTCAGAGTCAGATTAATGTTGTTAGCTGCTTACTGTCTAGTGGCTGCCTTTTTTATGGGCCAAGTAACTCATTGGAAAATTTACGGTTTATTCATTTTTGCATTTTTAGTTCAAGTAATCATCTAGGACACATACATGTTTCTATGCAATACAGACATATGACCATATCAGACACACCTTGAATTAATGTGAAGCGTGGAGAACATGCAAGCAATAGAAGCTGATCATTTCACGGTCACTAACTCATGTACTTGTTTAAGCCTTAGCCGCTCCTGAAAGCCTTTCATTAAAGATGAGAATGCAAAGGCCTGCCTTTACTCAACCAAAGGTGATGCCTCACAATATCTATTCCACATGGAGCTTCCAGTCAGAAGTTACACTATAACACTAAATTCCAATGAAACACTAAATTCCAGTAGGTTGGCCTATTACAAAATTTGATTCAATCTTTTTTTCGTGTCACTAATTTTAACACACTGCCCAAAATAGATGATTTTGCTGAATGAGTGAACGAATGTTATCCTTAGGAATTCTGAATAACTTGGATACATGGCATGTAGATTCATTCACAATTAAAATACAGACATTTTAAATCTCTAATTTAATACATAGTTAACCTTTCAACAGCACAGGGTTTCAGCAACCCTAATGAGCCCCCCTCACAGAGTTGAAAACACAGCAATTTCTGACTCAAAAATTTAACTACTAGTAGCCTACTACTGACCAGATAACATAAATATGGGATTAACACATACTTTTTATGTTATATGTATTACATACTGGATTCTTGAAAAAAAAGGAAGCCAATGAAGAGAAAATGTTATTAAGAAAATCAGAAAGAAGAGAAAATATATTTATTCTTCATTAAGTGAAAGTAAATCTTCATGAAGGTCTTCATTCTCATCATCTTGACATTGAGCAGGTGGAGGAAGAAGAGGAAGGTGTGCTCTTGCTGTGTTCCCAAGGGTGGCAGAGGTAGAAGAAAAGCTGGTTAGAAGTGGAACTGTGCATTTCAAACCTGTGTTGTTCAAGGGTCAACTGTTCACATATAGATATTTAATATGTATAGTATTAAACAAAAATAAAATTGGCTTTTCATGAGCAGGGAGGATCATTAAACACTCATGGATCTTTTTAGTCCATACTTGCTAGTATGTTGTCTGCTTCAATGTCCTCTAACATAGAATTTTAAATAATTATATCATAAAAACAAAAGGAATGGAAGCAAGAAAAGACAGGAGGGAGGACAGGCAGAGGTAATGTAACCTTTCTCTGTCTTTTTCTTTTTAAACAGGTACCCTGCAGCTGTTTAATAAAACCATCTACTTACAGTGATAAATTACTTGCAAATTATATCAACCCTAAATTGCCTTCCAAAGTTTCTTGCTGCTGATGGCAGCAATGTTTTATGGAGATTTAAACAAGGCAATTTGGCAAAGAAGCATCAACTCACACTTGTGCAGCCCTGAAATGACTATTTAGGTGGCAGAAAGTGCCTGAGAAATGAGGTAAATGTCTGGAATACCTAATTTGTTACTTTGTGTACTTGTGCTTCCTGAGTTGGCAGTAGCACAAATGTTTAATGGTCAAAGATATTTAACCTTCATTACTGCTGGTGGGAGAATTCGTCTATATTATTTTGCGCTGAAGAAAAGAAGTGCTTCTATGCAGATGGCTTCTGACTTCAGTCTTCAGTAGGGCTTTTGCCATTGCTTTGTTTAATACCATGTAAAAATAGTGACAAGAGAGAAGTGGGAAGGGAATACTTTAGTCTCTCCCTCTCTCTCTCTTACACACACACACCCCTCTTTTTCAGAGTGACGGCTTAATAGAAATTCAAATGTTGGCTTCAACTGAATCAAAGTTGAAACACAATCACATGACATTTTTGTTTTAAAGTGAGACATAGTCACTGCATTCATAAAATGCAAGAATTGTTATACTTAGAAATCAAATAGCACAAATGCTTATTCTCTCTGCTGACCTGGGCTCTGTATTGCTGGCACAGTTTCTCCCATTTCTCCCATTTAACAAAGTATTCAGCCGAGACTCAAGTGAAGGAATTGAGCTTCAATAACTTGATTCAGACCATGGCAATGACATATATGCATCTCTCTAAAAGTCTTTATCAACAAAACATTTGCAACACTTTGGATTTCCTGGAAGACCTTCAAAAATAAGTGACTGCTTTCATCAGAAACCACCTGGCTTAGTACAGAAGAGGCGCTTTTCATGCTTGGGCATCTGGTGTGAAGACCAATAATCCTTAGGCAAGGTACCTGCCTGATACAGTAGAGACTGCTAGGTAGCAGTTTAGTAAACTAAAGCAAAAACTCTATTTGTGAAGATTGCTATTTTGACTGATAGTTTTGCAGAAATACAACAGAAACCCCAGAGGTGTCCAGAATTCACAGATGTCCTAAATTGCTTAGTTTTATCAACCTCTTACATCTTATTTATTCATTAATTCATTCAATTAACAAATATTTCAGAGTGCCTCCTAGCACCATATATTTTGTGAGGCACTCTAATACAGTAGCTATCAAAAAGACAGAATCTCTGCTCATAAAATTATGTTCTGGGGAAGGAAGTAAACATACAAATAAAATTATTATATGTAATTATAAATGCTATAAAAGAAAAACAATTGACTATGAGATACTCTGTAACATAGGGTGAAGCAGGGCTACATAAGATAGACTGATCTAGGATGGATTTTATGAAGATCTGAAGGGGCTACCTTTAAACAGTGACCTGAAGAACGAGAAGGCACCAGATAAACATATGCAAATAAGCAGGGGAGGGAATTAGCATTGGGTCAGGCTGAGGCAAGAGTATGTGCACAGATTTGAAGACCTTAAAGGAGGCTTGGAAACGGCAGCATGACATCAACTTAGAGAAATAGCCAAGAACATTATGTCATATTAAGGAGCCTAGATTTTTTTTCTTTCCTCAAGAGTCTTGAGAAAAAATTAGGGTTTTAATTAAAACTCATTGATGACTAATGATTTTGAACACTTTTTCATGTATTTATTGGTCATTCACATATATTCTTTTGTTAAGTACACGTTTGAAATTTCCAGTTTTTATTTTTTGTAATTTCATTGATTTGTAAGAGTTCTGCCTATATTCTAACATGTCTATTGATGAATTCATGTATTTTGAATATTCTTTCCCATCCCCATTTACAAATTCATTTTCTTAATAATGTATTTTAAAGAACAAACATTTTTTAATTATGCTCAACTTATGAATCTTATATTTTGTAGTTAGTGAATTTTGTCCCATTGTATCCAAAATTGGTTCCTTCTGGTGAGTTCCTGGTCTCGCTGACTTCAAGAATGAAGCCACAGACCCTCATGGTGAGTGTTACAGTTCTTAAAGATGGTGTGTCCAGAGTTTGTTCCTTCAGATGTTCAGATGTGTCTGGAGTTTCTTCCTTCTGGTGCGTTCATGGTCTTGCTGACCTCAGGAGTGAAGCCACAGACTTTCGTGGTGTTACAGTTCTTAAAGGTGGTGCATCCAGAATTGTTCATTCTTCCGGGTGGGTTCATGGTCTCACCGACTTCATGAGTGAAGCCGCAGACCTCAACAGTGACTGTTACAGCTCTTAAAGGTGGTACAGACCCAAAGAGGAAGTAGCAACAAAATTAACTGCAAAGAGTGAAAGAACAAAGCTTCCACAGTGTGGAAAGGGACCCCAGATGGTTGCAACTGCTGGCTCGGGTGGCCTGCTTTTATTCCCTTATTTGGCCCCACCCACATCCTGCTGATTGGTCCATTTCAGAGAGCGCTGATTGGCCCGTTTTACAGAGTGCTGACTGGTACATTTACAATCCTTTAGCTAGACAAAAAAGTTCTCCAAGTCCCCTACCCAACCCAGAAGCCCAGCCGACTTCAACTCTCACTGTCACAGAAACCCTTAACTACACTGACATCACAAAGATATTCTCCATTTGCTTTGTTCTAAGTAGATTCGTATTCTAGATTTTATGTTTATATCTATGATCCACCTAAAATTAATTTTTGTATGTGGGGTGAGGTAGAGCTCAACAATTTGTTCTTTTTTCCCTGCACTCCTATTTTCTATTGTGGTGTTACCTTTTGTTAAATTTCTTCTGTTAAAGAACTTCTGAGACTCCATTGAATTGACTTGGCACCTTGGTGAAAAAAAATCCATATATATTTGTGGTGAAAACAATTTTTATTTGTCAACTTGAAAATAATTGAATTCAAAATAAAATAAAATAAAATAAATGAGTGATATCTTCAAAACTAAAAATCAACTACATATATGTCATCCTCTTTCTGTTAATCTGTTTGCCTTTCTTTATGCCAGTAACATGCTGAATTAATTAACAGCTTTATAAGTCTTGAAAACAGGTAGTATAAGTTCTCCAACTCCTCTCCTTCTGTGAGATTGTGTTGCCTATTCTACATACTTTTTATTCCTATATACATCTTACAGTCAGCTGGTCAATTTCTAAATATAAAACTTGCTGGAATTTGGATTTGGGATTAAAATTGATATCATAGTTAAATTTGGGAACAATTATTTCAGCAGCATAGAGTCTTTCAATCTATGAGCAGAGTATATCTCTCTAATTATTTGTCTGTTTTAATTTCTCTCAATAATGTATCAGTCTTGTACATATCATATGTATTTAGTTATATATAGTTTTTTGATTTAATGAAAAAAGTTTTATTCATTTTCCAATTGTTCAATTGTTCAATATACAGTATTCTGAATTTCTATGTATTAACTCTGTATTAATGACTGCTAAAGTCACTGTTATCAGTGCTAGAATTTTTACATACATTCCATAGGAGTTTCTATGTGCACAATCATGTCAGCTGGGAATGAGAGAGGTTTTTCTTCTCTAACCTTTATAACTTTTATTTCTTTTGCTTATCTTTTTAAACTAAGACTTCCAGGCAATATTGCATAGCAACCATCAGATGTTATATTCTTGCTTTGCCCAAAGTCTTAGAGAAAAATCATTCAAATTTTGTCATTAAAATAATGATAATTGGATTTTTTTTTTCATAGATATCCTTTATTGAGATGATTTCCTTTTTGGTATATTTTAGTTGCTAGATATTTTTAACATTAATTGGTATTAGATTTTGTCAAATGTTTTACCTGCTCTATTGAGATGTTCATATGATTTTATCTTTCATTATGTTAATGTGAAAAATTGCATGCATTACTTTTTAAATTATAGAACAAAAAAGTCTGTGTTCCTGACAAAAACCCCTTTTGGTCATGATACTTTTAATACATTGCTGCATTTGATTGGTTAACACATTCCTAAAGATAGTAGGAAGATTTTGTTATTGTTAGTTTTTGTTTATGTTGTTTATGAATTGAAATTGAATTACTATACAAAATAAAGAAAAACTGTTTTCTGTATCTTCTTGCATCAGTTTTGTTAAGTGTATTCGTCAAAAATTTGTCTCTTTCATCCTAGTTGTCAATTATTCACATGAAGTTGTTCATAATACCCTTTATACTTTAGTATTTGTAGAATATAAGCATTTAAAGGAACAAATGTTTCTTAAATCATACCAAATATATTTTGATATGTTGTGGTTTATTTATCATTCAGTTTAAAATATTTTCTATTTTCCCTATGATTTATTTTGTGATTCATGTGTTATTTCAAGGATCTTCTCGATTTTTCAAATAATTGAGAATTTTATCTTATTAGGATTGATTTTGAATTTATTATTTTTATGGCCTGAAACATAATGTTTATGATTTAAATCATTTGCCATTTGCTGAAATTTAATTTGTGGCCCATCATATAGCCCATCTTGAACATGCATTTGAAAATAAAAAGTGAATTCTACAGTTCTGGAATGCAGTGTTTAAAAACATTAAATAGATCAAATTAGTTGATATTTGATATTGATTTGTTATTCTACAAGTAGATCAATTATTTAAAAACATGGATAAAATGTTTAATATGATTATGGGTTTCTCTAGTTCTTCCTTTATTTCTGTCAAGTTTTGCTTCAGATTACATGCAAAAATATTGAGAATTCTTATATCTTCTTGATAAAAAAGACCCATGTTTCATTATAAAGTTTCCTTCTTGTGGTAATACTTTAAGTTATGCACGAGTGTAGCCATACCACATTTCTCATGATTCGTGTTTGTTTGACCTCTTTTCCCACTCTTTTCCATTCAAGCTGTCTGTGTCTTTATATAAAATATATGCTCATTGTAAAAGCATATAGCTTGGTCTTACTTTCTCATCTATTCTTAACCTCTGTATTTTATTTTGTTTTGCTTAAAGTTTCTTTTTATAATTGATCAAAAACGCTAAATGACTATATCAAGCAAATTAACATGTGCATTACATCATATGTTTATTATTTTTGTGTGATTAGAATGCAAAATCTCTTAGCAATTTTCAAGTATACAATATATTATTATGAACTGAAGATCTATTGCACATGTTGGTAACAACCACTTCAACAGGAAATTTAGACCATTTATAATTAGTGTAAGTTTGATGTGGTTGGGCTTAAGCAGAGAATTTTGGAACTTGTTTTCTATTTTCCCACTCTGTTTCTTCTTTACCTTCCTTTGTGTGAATTGTGTATTTTTTATAAAAACTCATATTTTTATTGGTTTTTCACTACATATTTTTTAGCAGTTACTCTGGAGATGATAATATGCATCTTCAATTTACCTCAGTCTATAGCCATATAACATTTTTCTACTTAATGAAAATTGTATGAATCTTATAACAATATGTAATGGTTCTATTTATCTACTTCCTACCCCTTTTTGCTCTGTTGTCATACATTTTACTTTTACATACACTAAAATGTCCATGATATACTTTTATAAATTTTGTTTGAATCAGTCAATAATTGGAATAAATGTTTTAAACTAGTATACTAAAATTAGAGAATTTATTTACTTTTAAATTTTTCCTCATTAGTATTTCTTATTCCCTCTTGCAGATCCAAGATTCTATTTAGTATCATCCCTTCAGCCTAATGAATTTTATTTCAGCATTTTATGTAATACAGGACTATTGGAGATGAATTATCTGTTTTATTTATTTTTTTTAGATGAACATGTCTATTTGTTTTTTATTCTTTAAAAATATCATTCCATTAACCTCAGGCCTTTATTTTGCTGATAAAAAGTCAGCCATAATTCTTATCACTGTATGTAATGTTTCTTACTTAAATGGCTTTAAATATATATCTTGCTTTTCATACTTAGTTTTAAACCCTTCCATTATATTGTGTCTAGATATAGGTTGATTATTTGATTGCTTTTGTATTTGGTCTACCTGATGCTTGTTGAGTCCTAAGATAATTATTATTTTATCAATTTGAAAGATATGTTGTGGTTATGTTTTTAAGTACTTTTCTTGCACCATCTTCTCTCCCCTTTCTGTGTAGTATTCTATTATATGTATGTTAGTTGACTGATGTTGCCTCACTGGCATCATTCTTTTTTTGTTCACTTTGTTTTTCTCTTTGTGCTTCTGTTTAGGTAAGCTTTAAGCTCACTGATTTTTTTCTACTATGTCCCACCATCAGTTGAGATTATCAAATTAATTCTTCATTTTTCCTATCAAGTGTTTATTTTGTCATTTTAATTTGGCATCTTTTTTAGAGTTTATTGCCCTGGTAAAATTCTTTGTTTGCAGATTTTGTCTACTTTATTATATTTATTAACATAATTTTCATTATTATGTTAAAATCCTTGTAATTATTATCTAAATTATTTCTCTGTCGGTTCTGCTGACATTTTTCTTTCTTAAGTTTTTCTTGTTTGTTTCTGCCATACGCTTTTTTAAAGAAAAATGTAATGCTGGTTATTATGTGTCAAGGAACAATGGAAGTGAAGTAAATAATATTACACTCAGAAAAGAAGGACATGTTCTTTCTTTTGCCAGCCTGCTAACTTGTGATTTATCTGTGTCTGGTTTTTATTGTAGCTTTACTAAGATTCAGTTCCCCACTGGATTCAATTTTTTTTTTTTTTTCAGGGAAGAATCAGGCATTTACTTTCAACAGGGATTGAGATACAACAAGTGCTGATGACTTTCCAGAAATCTTCACACATTACAAATCATCTTCTAACTTTTCTAGTTGGTAGGGAGTTCTCTGGGCTCTCTAGCCCTGCACCCAGATTTATGCACCTGGACAAACCTAGCTCCTCTTCTTTATGCTTGAACTGTAACAACTACTGCCTTGCACATGATGAGGTGCAGTGTATTGCAGGGTTACCTTTCAATTTAGCTCAAGTGAAGTAGGAAAGAGTTCAGTAGAAAATGTTCAGTGATTCCAGGCAATTGTTCAGAGAGTTTTTACAATGCCCATTTCCTCTCTTTATGGATAAATGAAAATGCATGAGATATTTTACACATTCTAAAGTCCATATAATACTTTTAACATCTAAGCTAGTAAGTGCTTTGTGATCAGTAGACACTCTGCATGTCTTTATTTTAGTTGAATGCCAATGTAACTGGGACTGGCAAATAGAAAACCATCAGTTGTTCAGATCACATCAATTTGCACTATATAAAAATTAGAGAAGTACCAACAGGCAATTCATTAAGCAACAAAGCACAAGTGAATCCACACACCCCATCTTCTCCCCAGTATAAAAGTCATTTTTATATTTTAAAATAAATAAAAACAAAGTATCAAGTATTTCCTGGGGACTGAGGCTAGAAACACCCATATCAACAGTATATTCCATTACATGCATTCTTCATTTTGATATTGTGATAGAGGTCAACAGGTTAATTAAAACATAGGCTATACTGATTTTATAACTTCACTAACTCTTGATCTTTTGCATTTCAGAAAAACATACCTCACTATACTTCTCATGTCAGTTCTTAATAGATACATGAAATTCACCTTGAATTCTCTAAAAGCTATATTATAAACAAAAGATTATTATTCTCATTTCTCTTTAAAGAGGAGTTACTACAATTTGAGATGTGTAAGAATTATGAGGGGATGATGCTAAAATGAAGATTCCTAAGTATCCATCCCAAGAAATATTCAGAAGTTTACAGATGAGGCTCAGTATATTAGTTAGGGTTCTTGAGAGGGACAGAACTAATAGGATATGTGAAGGAGAGTTTATTAAAGAATATTGACTCACATGATCACAAGGTGAAGTCCCACAATAAGTCATCTGCAAGCTGAGAAGTGCAAAGAAGCCAGTTCAAGTCCCAAAACCTCAAAAGGAGGGAAGCCAACAGTGCAGCCTTCAGTCTGTGCCCAAAGGCCTGAAAGCCCCTGGCAAATCACTGCAGTAAGTCCGTGAGTCCAAAAGGTGAAGAACTTGAAGTCCAATGTTTGAGGGCAGGAAGCATCCAGCACATGAGAAAGACAAAGACCGGAAGACTCAGCCAGTCTAGCCCTCCCATGTTACTCTGCCTGCTTTTATCCTAGCTGTGCTAATTAGATGGTACCCACCCAGATTGAGGGTGGGTCTGCCTCTCCCGATCCACTGACTCAAATGTTGATCTCCTTTGGCAACACCCTCACAGACACACCAAGGAACAACATTTTGCATCCTTCAATCCAATCAAGTTGGCACTCAATATTAACTATCACAATCAGTATCTGGATGTAAAGAGTGAGGCAAGCTCTACTTAAAATGTTGCCTTCTAGTAAAGCCCTAAATTTCAATCTGATTCATTACAACCTGATAAGGACATGTCCTGGCCCTTATCTTGCTGGTATCCTCCGACACTACTGAGTCCTCATTGCTTCAACATCAGCTACACTGACTGTCATTTAATTTCTCTAAAACTGCATGTTTCAGGCCGAGGCAGGTGGATCATGAGGTCAAGAGATCAAGACCATCCTGGCCAACATGGTGAAACCCTGTCTCTACTAAAAATACAAAAAAATTAGCCGGACATGGTGGCAGGTGCCTGTAGTCCCAGCGACTCAAGAGGCTGAGGCAGGAGAATCACTTGAACCTGAGAGGCAGAGGTTGCAGTGAGCCGAGATTGCGTCACTGCTGCATTCCAGCCTGGTGACAGAGAGAGACTCCGCCAAAAAAAAACAAACAAACAAACAAAAAAACTCCTGTACATTTCTTCCTATCTTTTTAACATCACATAAGCTGTTTCCTCTGCCTGAAACCCCCAATTTTGTCTGGTCAACTCCTTCTTATCCTTAGATCTCAACTTAAATAGTTCCCTAATACATAAATTATATTAGGTAGATTTAATTTCTGAGTCACCCTCCCACCCCAATTAGACTTATCTTTTAAAACTTGAATTCTTCAGAGCCATTTACACAGTTATAATTACTTATTTTGGTTAAACACTGGTTAAATCACTGCCTTTTCCAGTATCAGTATAAGCTTAGTGTAGACATTGATATTCCTCGTTATGCTTAACATACAAAGTGACTATCTCAGTGCTTGACACAAAGCAGACATTTAATAAGTATCTATGAACGGACTGATTTCATGTATGCAAGAGAAGCAGTCTCTCCTTGGTTAATTGATCTAATAGATAAACAGGAAATTAATAGATAAAACACACAGGCTACTGAACTGTTAGCAGCCATTGTTCATAGTTAACAATTGACAAAGTAGAGAAATTCCATCTCCAGAGGAAAAAAGGATGAAGTACACATGCATAGAGGTGTGTAGAAAAATAATCCTGTTTTAAGTCCAGACTGTAGCTATTCTTGAGGTCCAATCTCTTTCCTATATTTCGGCTTCCTAAGGAAATTCTCCACATTGGAAATCCGACGAGATCTCACTGGGTAAAAATCAAGGTGTCTGCAGGGCTGCATTCCTTATTGTGGGCTCTAGGAAAGAATCTAATCCCTCCCTCTTTTCTAGAGGCTCTATGTTTTCTGTGGCTAGTGGCCACTTCCCCCATCCTCAAAACTAGCAATGTTACCCTTCTAACCTCAGCTGAGAAAAGTTTTTGCTTTCAAGGACTCATGTGATTAGGTTGGGCCCACCCAGATAATCTCATGTCAAGGTCCTTACCCATAATCACATCTGCAGATCTCTTTTGCCAGGGAATATATCCAAGGTTCTGGGAATGAGAACAGGGACATTTTTGGAGAACCATTATTCTGCCCGCCAAATTCAGTGTCCTTGAAACAATTTCCCCTATGTGTATATAAACTAAGTCAGGCTGAATTTCTGTACCAAAAAGAGCTCCCTCTATAACCTCTTACGTGTCTTCTGTCTAGATTGATAGCAATCAGATTTCTAGGTTGGAAACCCAGAGCTTCCTTCAATGTCTTCTATTCATTGTACACAAATCCAGTTATTCACAAAGTCCTGTACAATTTACCCCTAAGATGGCTTGACTTAATCTTCATTTTCCATTTCCATTCTATTCAGCAATGTTTTAGTTCTGGGGTTAACCCCCTTTTTGTGACAATAATTTACAACCTGAATTCCCTGCCTATAATATCTTTCTTTCCATAACCACCCTCCTGCTAATAATAGAATTATATTTCACTACTTGTCACGTAATCACATAATGTTACAAATTCCTAATAAAAAGCATTTAGTAGCCCTGTAAACCTTTAAATTAAATTCAGAAATTCACAAAATGATCAAATTTAACCCAGGGTATTTCTATAGCAGGACAAGCCACAGACAAAACTCCTCAGACACCGGATTAAAGAAGAGGTTTTTTATTCGGCTGGGAGCGTCGGCAGATTCGCATCTTAAGAACCTAGCTCCCCCAAGACTGAGTTCCTGGCCCTTTTAAGGGCTTCCAA
Source organism: Colobus angolensis palliatus (assembly GCF_000951035.1). Lineage (NCBI taxonomy): Eukaryota > Metazoa > Chordata > Mammalia > Primates > Cercopithecidae > Colobus > Colobus angolensis. The sequence goes on along the minus strand of NW_012114966.1, from coordinate 4,400,259 downwards.
CTCTAAGGGGTTTCACGTGAAAGGGTCGTGATGGATTGAGAGCACATGTGGTTAGAGTTGGGGGTTAATCTTTTAACCTCAGGTCTGGTCGTCAGTGGCACCAACTGGTCTGACCACTGACTTCATTCCTGTTGTTTTTTCAACTTACTTCCTCCTCCTCCTCAGAGACAGGAGACAGTAAGAAATGGCTTCTCTCCTCATTCCCCTCTTTGAGAACCTCACTCGCTAGTGGGAGTTCTCACTCTCATCTTCACTACCCAGGTCTTCCTGCCAGTCCAGTTCCATTGATTCCTAGAGGTACATACTCTCCTACTGGGTGGCATTATACACACAAGTCCCTTTTAAACAAAAAGACTGTTTCAACTTTTCTTTTCCTATCTCAGTCTGAGGAAGGTCAGTTGAAGTCCTTATTGTACAAGCCCAAAATTTAAGTTCCACGATGAGCTTCCTCATGCTTCAGCCATGCGTGGACCAGTCAGCTTCCAGGTGTGACTGAAGCAGGGCTTGTCGTCGTCTTCAGAGTCACTCCGTAAGGGTTGTCCGGGCTTGGTCTTGCCTCCCAGGTTTCAGGTGCTGCAGGTTTTACACAGCTGTGATAGATCCAGGCTGGGATTCCCTCTATGTTTATAGCAGTGGGAGTGGTCAGCATGACAATCTAGGGTCCTTTCCATTATGGGCACAAAGAGGCTACGTTCCAGTCCTTGATCCACACTCGATTGCCTCTGCCGTCTTCTGTAACAAGTCAGCCACAAACACTGGCCCATTATCTGAGCTGATCCTTAAGGGCAGTCCAAATCTAGGAATAAGATCTCGAAGCACGAGCTTTCTCAGTTTGTCTTGGATAAGCCTCTACCCACCCAGAGTTCAATAGGCCCTTTTCTTTATATAATGCTCCATGCACTTGAAGGGTTAAAAAGGCATACTGAGAATCAGTGAAAATGTTTAGTCTTACCTTCACTGAGTTTTAAGGCCGGAATTAAAGCAATGAGTTCAGCTTTCTGGGCTGAAGTGCCCTGGGGCAACAATCTGGCTTAAACAACAATGTCCAGGGCTACCACTGCATACCCTGCACATCTCTCTCCTTGTGGTTTGATGAAGCTGCTCCCATCCACATACAGTTCAGAGTCTACTGATGCCCAAGGCTGGTCCTAGAGGTCAGGTCTGCTAGAGTAAACTGAGTTCAATACTTCTACACAGTCATGTGCGACAGGGCTCTCTGATACTGGGAGCAAGGTGGCAGGGTTCAGGGTGTTACAAACTTCAATGGTTATACATGGATTTTCACAGAGTAAATTTTGGTACTTGGTGAGTTTAGCATTTGTTAGCCAATGATGTCCTTTAGTATTCATTAAGGTCACCACAGCATGGGGGGCCTTTTTGTCCAGGTTTTGCCCAAGAGTCAGCTTATCTGCTTCTTGTACTAGCAGGGCAGTTGCTGCCAAGGCCCTTGAACACAGAGGCCATCCTTTAGAAACCCCGTCTAGTTGTTTAGAGAGGTAGGCCACAGGCCTCGGCCAGGCCCCCACAGTTTGGGTTAAAAACCAACTGCCATCTTTTCTCTGACACATACAATGTAAAAGGTTTTGTCAGATCGGGCAGCCCCAGGGCTGGGGCTGACAAGATTTTCCTTTAACTCATGAAAAGCTTGCTGTTGTTGGGATCCCCATTCAAAAGGCTCCTGGTTCCCCCTGTTTGTGACCTCATACAAAGGCTTGGCTAATACTGCAAAGTTTGGGACCCATAGTCTACAAAACCCCACAGCTCCTAAGAATTCTCTCACCTGCCTTCTGCTCTTAGGCTCCGGTAGACTGCAAATGAACAACTTCTGACTCTCAGAGGCCTCCTACAGTACAAGTCTGGGGCAAGCAGAAAGCTTGCTTTGCTGAAACCCCTGTGGCTCTGATTATGTCAATAGTCTTTTTGGATAAGGGGGCAACTGGGGCAGTTACTACCGAATGTTCAGCACCAGTATCCACAAGAACATCAATGTCTTTACCCCGACTGTCATCCTGACCAAAGGCACTTTGGGGGCACTTGAGCCCGGTCCCCCTCAGTCCAATAACCCTTCTACCAGGTTGAGCAGAGCCCCTTCCTCCTTGTCTGGGGCCTCCTGCTCTGAGTCACCTTGTTTTCTTTTTAGCTGAGGGCATTTGTTCTTCCAATGTCCTATTTCTTTACAATAAGCACACCGGTTATGCTGCAAACTCTGACAGCCAAGCTGAGTTTCTTTCCCAGGGCCCCCCTTCCCTCGCCTCTTTGGGGGGACCCCACTGATTGCTGCAGCTAACAGGTTGGCATTTCACCGGGCCTGGATGTTCATTCTCTTTGTGGTTTTCCTTACGGCTTACGGCATCCCTGTTTACAAACACCTGGTTAGTTATTTCTAATAACTGATGTATTCATCCCTGCAAACCCAACCTATTTCTGCAGTTTTCTTCTAATGTCTTTAGTGCTTTGACTAACTAAAGCAATGTTAATTGTGTGCTGATTTTCAGGGCTATTGGGATCAAAGGGAGTATACATACGATAAGCCTCACAGTCTCTCGTAGAATTGTGCTGGACTTTCTTCTTTTCCCTGAATGACCTCAGAGACCTTGTTAACATTTGTGGCCTTCTGGGCTCCCCTCTTTAATCCTTTCAAGAGAGCTTTCCTGTATCGGTTTAGCCTTTGCATACTCTCTCTTTCATTCAGGTCCCACTGGGGGTCGGTTCCTGGGAACTGGGTCCTTACATACTCTTGGGAGTTTTGGTAATCAGCCGGTGCATGTTCCTCTAGCCACTTAGTTGCTACTTGGAGCACTCTCTGCCTTTCATCTGTGTTAAAGAGGAACATGAGCAACTGGTGGCAATCAGCCCAGGTGGGGTTGTGGGTCTGGATAATAGTTTGGAGCAAATCAATTAGAGCTTGTGGCTTTTTGGTATAGGACAGGGTATTGTTTTTCCAGTTGAGAAGGTCGGCAGAGGTGAAGGGCTGGTACACAAAAACACGCCTCTCCACCATGTGACCATCCTCATCTATCCCAGTATACCGCTGCTCTCTCAGGGGCATTTGTATCCCAGTTTTGGGTCATAAACGAGCTGCCAAGGGAGGGGTTTCTCCCGAGGCTTCACTTCCTCTCTTGTCTACTCTGGATAGCCTAGGGATATGTTTGTCTTGCAGAGGTACAAGCACTGTAGGCTCAAGATGGGGTAGCCTCTCTCCCTGGTAAGGGGAGGGCACCACTGGGATCACTAGTGCCATCTCCTGCAATGGATCTTCTGATGTTGGGTTGAACAGAACTTCAGGAGTTGCTTTCCCTTGGTGGGTGGAGCGGGATTCTTCCTTGGCTATCTGTCCCTTTGCTACTAGCACTGCTGCTGACCGCCCTCTTAGCCACTATGGGGCTGTAACCAAGTGTCTATGTATGGGCACTGGTCTAGATATCCTTTACCAGTTACCTTGTGCCACACCTTAAAAACAAGGGACCTGTCCAGGCTTCCTCCTGATGGCCAACCCACTTCTAATGTTGGCCAATCTATTTCACACAAAGTTCTAAGTTTTCCTGGTGTCATAGTAACCCCATAGTCTCCACTAAACCCCTTCTTAAAATTTTTCAACATAGTTCCTAGTGGAGTGGGCTTACTTTGTGTCTGACCCATGTTTTCTTGAGACAAAACACCACACTCACACCACATGCACACCACAGAACAAAGAACAGGCAAAAAGGGCACATACACACTTTTTCAGTTTACACCAAACCAGAATCAAAGCCAAAATCAGAGTCTCCAGAAATTCAAGCCAGGTCAAAACCAAATCCAAAGTATCAAGCAATTCAAGTCAAGTCAAAAACCAAAGTGCAGGTACAAGCACACCGTGGATGATCAGGCCACGCTTCCACTCAAATGGAGCGGGCAAGTTCCAAAGACCAGTCTTACCAAGTTTCAGATGTCCGGACTCAAAGGGCCAGTTCCTTCCCAGTGTTCAGCCACTGTGTTGATCCTCTGCTGGGGCCTGCTGTGCACTGCTCTGAGGAGGCGTTCCACCTGGGCAATTGCCTACGGGGCAGCACTCTCAGGATCCGCATCGCACAAGCTGACCAGAGTTCCACGCAGGATGTTCCACAGGGCAGGCCTAAGCAGCCCAAGGGGCTGCCTGGACCATCCGTTAATCACCTCACTTCCCCGTCAGGGAACCAAGAAATGCAGCAGGACCAGCTGCAGACAAAATTCCTCAGACACCAGATTAAAGAAGGAAGAGGATTTTTATTTGGCCGAGAGCACAGGCAGACTCGCGTCTTAAGAACCTAGCTCCTTCAAGACAGAGTTCCTGGTCCTTTTAAGGGCTTCCAACTCTAAGGGGTTTCACGTGAAAGGGTCGTGATGAATTGAGAGCACATGTGGTTAGAGTGGGGGAGTTAATCTTTTAACCTCAGGTCTGGTCATCAGTGGCACCGACTGGTCTTGCCACTGACTTCATTCCTGTTGTTTTTCAACTTTCACTTCCTCCTCCTCAGAGACAGGAGACAGTAAGAGAAATGGCTTCTTTCCTTGTTTCCTTTTATTTTGCCTTCTTTGTCCACCCCCTCCTCCTGATTACCTTAAGAAGTTAATGAATAGCCGGGAGTTGTCTCCCAGGACTTTGGGAGGCTGAGGCAGGCGGATCACGAGGTCAGGAGATTGAGACCATCCTGGCTAACACCATGAAACCCCATCTCTACTAAAAATACAAAAAAAAAAAAAAAATATTCAGGCGTGATGGCGGGTGCTGTAGTCCCAGCTACTTGAGAGACTGAGGCAGGAGAATGGCGTGAATCTGGGAGGCAGAGCTTGCCGTGAACCGAGATCATGCCACTGCACTCCAGCCTGGGCAACAGAGCGAGACTCCATCTCAAAAGAAGAAGAAGAAGGAGAAGAAGAAGAAGTTAATGAATATTTATTTATGACATAAAATGTTTGCTTCATCCATCATTCATTTATTCCTGCACTATAGTAGGTACTATTAATGGTGGAAAGAAATGAAAGTATGGTCTAGGAAGGTTGATGAAAATGTTATGGTTCAGAAGGGGAGAAATCTACCATAGAGGAGATAAGCAGGGCATTCTGGATTGGAGGAAGGCCTGATTTGAAACACATAAATTGTTTTTATTAAAAAGTATTCATTTCTTAATTTTAATAATTATTTAAATGTTTACTATCATTCTATGCTCTGAAGAAACTGTAGTAAATAGCACAATTCTTTCTCTCATAGAGAAGATGGTAGAGTTCCAGTGGAGAAAACAGACAATTAACAAGTAAATATATATGCAATTTTGGATAGAGGCATTGCAATAAAGAAAATCAAGCAGGGTAAGAAATTAGAGAGTTTAGGTGAAAGCTAGAAGGTCTTTTATTTGGGTTATAGGGACAGTCTCTGAAGAAGTGACATTTAAGAACAGATCTGAATGATAAGAGACTTTCTGCTATGTGAAAACTTAAGGATACAGAACTTGAATGTAGGAACTAGCTGTGCAAAAGAGCATGGTTTGAAAATAAACATGTAGTATTTGAGGAAGAGCAAACAAGGCCAGTATGGCAATAATGCAGGAAGCAAAGGGGACAGCCATGAAAAATAACATAAGAGAGAGAAAGATGTGCAAATCTAAAATAACCCTTGTTCACCATGAAATGGAGTTTGGATTGAATTCTATGTGCAATGCAAAGGCATTGGAGAATCTTAATGAGAAAATCTGCAATTTGATGTGCACCTTAAGAAGCTCACTTTAGCTGCTAGGGAGGGAATGGATTTTAGGGGAATAAAGAAAAAAGCAGAAACTAATGAAGGAGCTACAGCAAGAGTCCAGGCAAGAGAGCTGATAGCTGAGGCAAGGAATGTGGCAGGAGATATGAGAAATAACTGGATTTGAAACACGTGTTGAGGACTGAGCTGACAGATGTTAAGGAATAGAGTGTAAAAGTGGAGGAGAAGAGGTCTAAGGATCGAGCCCAGGGTGGCACTCCAATGCTTAAGACTTAAGAAAAAAGTCAGCAAAGGAAATTGATAAGGTAGAGTCCCTGAGGGAGCCAGGAGAGGACAGTGTGATATCTGGAAGTCAAGCGAAGAAAGAGCTTTAAGAAGAAAAGGATCTGCTATGTCAAATGAAGTTTACAGGAAGGACAAGGAGGAGGATAAATTAAAGATCATTGATAACCTTAATAAGAGCCATTTTATTATTAGGACAAGAGTCCTATTGGAATAGGTGAAGGAGAAAAGAGGGGTTGAAAGCCAGAAGCTCTTTAAAGGACTTTTGCTGTGAACACAAATAGAAAAGTGAGTTTTTGAAAAACTGATATGAAGATGTTTGCATTCCTATAGGATTTGAGAAAATAATAATAAGCTTTATTATAATAGGGTTGACTATACTGCAAATGTTGATGACATCCCGTATGAAAAAGTTCTCTGCGTAAGTCTAGTATTGTAGTAGCCAGCACATTGTGTAATTAAAAAGTCAGGCCTACATAGAAATCTTGACCCTGCTTTTGGTAAATGCATGAGCTTAGACAAGTTAGTTAAGCTCCTTAAACAATTGTTTTCTTATCCAATATTGGGCTTTTTTTTAAGGAGTAAATGTGATAATATAGAGAGAGTATTTACAGCAGTGCCTAAAACACTCAATAGTTGAGAGGAAAGATCATCATTACTGTTTAGTGTTTGACTATTAATACTTTCTACAATCAGTGGTATAGCCCATTAGGATTTTAGCTGTACCAAAGAGAACAATTTCTGTCTTGACATCCTCCCACTTTATGTGTCTCTTTTTCCAAGCCAGACCCTAATATTATCTCCTATTTCAAAGTACCGCAGGGGATACAGCTAAGGGGGTGAAACAGCTGTGTGTCAGGCCACACACAGAAATGTAGTGAGTTAATGTCATTTTAAACATAGTTTGCTTATGTGTAAATTAGCTTGCAGATTTTCAAGCTTCCTACCACTAATTACTAAATTAGTAAGAGTTACCCTGCAGGGAAAGCAGCAATGAGGAAGACAAACATGGCATTCTTATGTGACTGCTCATTTGCATCGTTCCTACAACTCTGGCTTGCAGGAAGACAACCCCCTGCTTCTCCTAGTTAAATCTAATATGGCATTTACAGTTTTATACAAGAATATTAAGCAACAAATTAGCCCAAAGCTACAATTAATTATAATCCAGAGTCAACCCAAGGGAATAGAGAACAAAACACATTTCTTAACATTTAGCGCTCCTCTTGGCCCATGCAACTTGGCAAGATAATTTCCTAACTCAGGACCTGCAGGTTGAAATTTCAGTAGAGAAGCTTTGTTAAGAAAGCTGTGACGGCCGGGCGCGGTGGCTCAAGCCTGTAATCCCAGCACTTTGGGAGGCCGAGACGGGCGGATCACGAGATCAGGAGATCGAGACCATCCTGGCTAACACGGTGAAACCCCGTCTCTACTAAAAAATACAAAAAACTAGCCCGGCGAGGTGGCGGGCGCCTGTAGTCCCAGCTACTCGGGAGGCTGAGGCAGGAGAATGGCGTAAACCCGGGAGGCGGAGCTTGCAGTGAGCTGAGATCCGGCCACTGCACTCCAGTCCGGGCGACAGAGCGAGACTCCGCCTCAAAAAAAAAAAAAGAAAGAAAGAAAGCTGTGACATGCACGGTTTCTGACACATGTAGTCACTTGAAAACAGTACCTCACTTCAAATCCCAATTCCCACTGATTAACTTCTTGCCTCGAGTGAATCTATTAGTCAGGACAATCTTGTATGCAAGAAAGGGGCAGAAGTCCAATTCAAAGAGCTTAAGAAAATACATGGACACAGTTAAAGTGGAGGTTGTGGATAAAAATGCTTTGGGCATGACTACATCCAAGGGCTGAAAGGATGTTATCAGCAACTGGTCTGTCTCTGTTTCTTGTGTTTTCTTCTGTGTACATCATCTTTACTGTGAGCAGTCTCAGCAGAAAAAATGCATTCCATTTGTTTATGGCAACTTGAAAGTGCCCCTAGAATTTAGTCAGGTACCCACCCCTACACCAATCACTGTGGCCTGTGTTGTATTAATGCTGACTGATCAGGCCCGGGTTACAGGCCTAATGCTAAAGACAGGTGGCACCATCTTCCCCTAAACCACATGGAATGCTGTTGGTTTCCTTCCCCCAGGGAAAATCAAAATATTGTTACTATCCTAAGGAAAGAAGTGTGAGTTGAGAAGTGTTAGAAAGGAAAATGCAACAGATGCCCAGTATTGCAAATGATGCAATTGCTTAAAGTTTGTTTCCATATTTATGTAAATATATAACAACTATTATTATAGTACCTGTCTGTTTGAGTCCATTTTATGCTACTATAGCAGAATACTACAGACTGTATTTCATATATATATAAAATCTCTCTATGTATATTATGTATTATGTATTATACATAGAGATATCGTTATATATTACAAGAGATTATATATAATACATAGAGATGTATATTATACATAGAGCTCTTATATATTATATATTATACATAGATATATTATATGTAATATATATAATTATATATATATAAATATATATTATATATACCTCTCTCTAATACATACCCAAGCTGGAATGCAGCAGTGTGAGCATAGCTCATTGCAGCCTTGAATTCCTATGTCATCAACCTCGATCCCTGTTGGACTGAACAAAGGATGATGCACATGGGGCTAAAGACAAAGACAAAAGAGTGTATTTGGAAGAAGGGGTCAGGGGGCTCCTTGCTTCTAGTGAACAAGGGCACTGAGCTTTTTCAGCCCTCCGTATTTATTAGGTAAAATAAATAGTGAGAAGGGGGGATGATTGTTGGGTGATTGTCGTCAGCAGTTTGATTTACAGCAGACTTGCAAGACTGTATTCTTTGAACAATAGGCTCCAGATGTCCCACTAGATGTCCCAGTAGATAACCTCTCTTGAGGAGCAGAGTGATTGCCTTCAGCAAACCCTCTGGCGGCAGGAGCAGATGTGAGTTTGCTCACATCCTGCAGTCATAATAAACAGTTTGCTGTTTGATCATATAACCTCAGTGGAATGCTGAGTTGGTCATGTCTCTTAGGCCTTCAACTCCCTACACTCCTAGCCTCAAGCAGTCTTCCCACCTCAGTCTTCCATGTAGGTAGGGCTACAGGTTCCTGGTTATTTTTATTGGTTTTTTGTTTTTCGTTTTTTGTGGTTTTTTTGTAGAGATGGGGCCTCTCTATGCCACTCAGACTGACTCAAACTCATGGCTTCAAGTGATACTCCTGCCTCAGCCTCTCAAAGTGCTGGGATTAAAGATATAAGCCACCAAAACTGGACCATATTTTATGAGGAATAGAAATGTATTTCTAATGGTTCTGTAGCTAGGAAGTTCAAGATCGGGAGCTGGCATCTTGTGAGGGCCTTCTTGCTCATCCTCATATGGTAGAAGGCTGGAGGGCAAAAGGAAATAAATGCTGTGTCCCTGTATGGCAGAAGACAGTGAACTCCTTTCCACACCCTTTTTATAGGAGCATTAATGCACTCATGAAAGCAGAGTCCTCATGACCTAAGCACCTCCCATCCTCCTAACACAGTTACATTGGGGGCTAAGTTTTCAACACATGAATTATGCGGGATGCATTCAGATAAAGGCATTACCTTATGGGATAAGAACATTTGCAAAAGCTAAAGGTAAGTAATTGTTATTATTGCTTCCTCAAAGTTATTATGTGTATGCATTACTGTAGACCCTAACAAGTGATTTCACATTATCATTTCATATGTAATTACACATACATTGTGTGTTATAAATAAATTATTGTATCCTGTTTAGCAAGTGGTTCTTTGAGCATATGAAGTTAAATATTTCTCAAAGGCACACATCATATTACGAGCATGGTTAGTGTTAGCCTTCCAGACACCCACACTCAAAATATCCAGCCTCTTCTTAGATGAGTGAGGAGAAATTTATTGGATTTAAGAAGGTTAAACACCAGGAAACTTCACCTATAAAACCCTGATGATAAACCCCATATAAGGGTCAAGTATAAATATAATTGGTAACCCTGGTCAGTCATTCAATTGAGGTTATTGTATCTTACAAAATTTAACAAGTTATCACAGGTGTACTCAGGCCAATAACCTGCCTTAGTTTTTGACTATGTCATTTTGTAGTCTTTCTTAAATGTCATTTTAAACTTACACATTGTACCGACCAGGCTAAATTATTCTATTAATAGATTAGAAAATATTATATATCCTCTTTTGATCTTAAACGTTTGGTAGGTCCTATGTACACACAAAAAGTAGAACTACCTGAAGAAGATTTTCTCTGTAGCAATTGATATATTATTGTTTGAAAAGAGCAGAAAATAAACTCATACTGGTGTTAATAATAAAGGAAATGCATTGACCCATTTAACTGGATAATCCAGAGATAAGGCAAGAGATTAAGGATCAGATTAAATAGGTTCCTATCTCATTTCTCTGCAAATAATTTAGCAGCTCTCTCCTCAATTTTTTTTACTTTCTCATCTGACTGGCTTTTCCTATGGTAGAAAGATGCTTATATAAGTTTTGGATCTCACATCCACATATTCACTATCCAGAGGAAGAGAGCATAAAGTGCTCCAGTGATGTAGGGAGTAAAAACAAGAAAGCTTTATTGTTAGAATTGTTATTAATAAGCCATGAACAAACATATCTTTGGGTATCTCTGGTCTAAAAAGAGCCATATATCCATCTCAGATGAAAGGCAAGGGCAGATAGGCTTAAGCCATTCAGAACCAACCTGCGATGGTGCCCTGGAAGAATACGAGCCAACTAGAGATGGGATCAATACCTACGTTAAACTCATGGCACTCTCACTAGTTAAAGAGAGATTGGATGGTATTCATCTTAAAACAAAAAACTTTTCACTAAAAACCTCAAAGAAAAAATGTGTATCTCCAACCTACATGACAACTCAGCTATTACTAAAATGTTATACATACTTTTCTATGGTTTACAAGTCAATTTTACAGGCATCTTCTCATTTAATTATTTTATTTTTAATTATTTTAAATTTACATACAATACACTTCTCTTTTAGGTGGTGTACCATTCTACGAGATGTAGCATATGCAGAGACTCATGTAACCACCACCTTAAGCAAGATTCAGAGCAATCGTACCTCCGCAAAACATTCCCTTGGGCTGGCACTTTCCTGACAAACCCTCCTTTCGCTCTTCACCTCTGACAATTGCTAGTGTTTTCTCCATGCAATAGTTTTGCTTTATTTAGAATGTCATATAAATGAAATTAATATAGAACATTGTGAGACTGCTGGGGTTTTTGGAGTTTTTTATTTATTTTTTCATTCAGCAAAATGCATTCAAGACTTATCCACATTGTTGCTTGTATTATATGTTTATTTCTAATTTCTAAGTAGTATCCAACTGAAGGAAGTTGTTTTCAGTTTTTAGAGATTAGGAATAATGATGCCATAAACATGCTTTTGTATAAGCATGTGTTTTCATTTCTCTAGAAGTGGGATTGCTAGATTCTATGGTAAGTATATGTATAACTGTATATAAGAACCTGCCAAACTGTTTTCCAATGTGGGTATACTATTTGGCATTTCCACCAGCACTTTATAAGATTTCCAGTTACTCTACTTTCCAGTCAAAACATGATATTGTCCCTTTTTTATAGCTATTATTATTGTTGTATATTTTAGACAGTTTAATAGGTATCTAGTAGTAACTCATTGTGATATTTGTTTGCGTTACCTTAATAACATTGAACTTGTTTCATGTGCTAATTTGCCATACTAATTTTCTTTTGTGAAATGACTGCTCTCACTCTTGGATTCCTTTTTAAAAAGTTGTTGTTTAATTTTGAAAGGTCTTTCTACAGTGTGGTTACAAGTTTTTGGTTACATATATGATTTGCAAATATCTTCTCACAATCTGTGACTTGTCTTTTCATCCTTTAAGCATTGTCTTTTGCAGATAAAACTATTTGAATTTGATTAAATTCAATTTGTTAATTTTTATCTCATAGACAACAATTTTTATGTTCTATCTAAGAACCCTTTGCTTAATCCAAGGTCTCCAAGACTTCAGTTAATGATTTTATAGTTTTAGGTTTTACATCTAAGTCTATAATCACTTTCTTGTTTTCTTTTAATAATTTAATAATATCAAAATTAAAATTAACAATTTGAGTATAAAATTGAGTGAAATTTGTTATATTCACAATGTTGTGTAACCATCGCATATATCTAGCTCCAAAATATTTCTACCATTTCAAAGTAAAATTCCTTACTCATTAAGCAATTTCTTCCCATTCTCCTCTCCCTCTAGGACTTGGCAAGCATCAATCTGCATTCTATCGCTATAAATCTATTTAGTCTGTATATTTCTTATAAATGTAATCATACAATATGTACCTTTTGTGTTCAGCTTCTTTTATTTAGTATACTGTGTTGCAAGTTTATCTATATTGTAGCATGCATCAGTACTTTATTCCTTTTCATGGATGAATAATTCCATTGTTCTTATATACCACAATGTGTTTATCCATTCATCCACTGATAAACATTTGGACTGTTTTTTACCTTTTCTTTGTAGTGAATATTGTTATGAAAAACATGCATGAACTTGTACTTATGTCAGTAATTGCTTTTAATTATTTTGGATATATAACTAGGGATGGAATCCCTGAGCCATATGGTAATTCTATGCTTAACTTTTTGAGGAACTGCCAAACTGTTTTCCACGTTAGTTGAATCACTTTACATTATCACCAGTAATACACAAGTGTTTCAATATCTCTGTATCTTTGCCAGCACTTATTTTTGTGTTTTGATAGTAGTCTTTCTAACGTGTGTGAAGTGATATCTCATTGTGATTTTGATTTACGCTTCCCTGATGACTAATGATGTTGAACATCTTTTCATGTGCTTGTTCACCATTTGTATATCTTCTTTGGAGAAATGCCTATTAAATTCCTTTGCTTATTTGTTTAAATGAATTGTTTATCTTTTTGTTGTTAAATTGTGAGTTATTTTGTACTCTAAATACTAGAACTCTATCAGAGATACCATGTGCAAATACTTTTCTCATTTGGAAGGCTGTCTTCACTTTCTTGATAATCCTTTGATACACATTTTTTTTTTTTTAATTTTGATGTAGTCAGATTTATCTATTTTTTCTCTTGTTGCTTGTGCTTTTGATGTCTTTAAAATCCATTACCAAATTCAAAGCCATGAATATTTGTCTTTATGTTTTCTTCTAAGAGTTTCATGGTGTTAGCTGTTTTATGAGATAACAATCATTTTGAGTTAATTTTTGTATATGGTATGAGGTAGGAGTCTATGTTTATTCTTTTCTATGTGAATATCCGTTCATCTCAACATCTTTTGTTGAAGAAATTATCCTTTCTCCATTGCGTGGTCTTGGCTCCTTTATCAAAAATCAGTTCACCAAAAGATATGAATTTATTTCTGGACCCTCAAATCTATTTTATGCATCAATATGTCTATCCTTGTGCCAGTACCTGTCTTGGTTACTGTAGCTTTGTGGTAAGTTTTGAAGTCAGGAATTGTAAGCCCTTCAACTTTGTTCTTCTTTTTCAATATTATTTTTTTTGCTATTCAAAGCCTCTTGTAATTACAAATGAATTTGAATTTGAGAGATGACTTTCCATTTTTGCCAAAAAAAGCTATTGGAATTTTGATAGAGGTTTCATTGATTTCTATATTGCTGTAGGTAGTGCTGACATATTAACAATACTGTCTTTCAACTCATATACATGGAATATCTGTTCAAAATTATGTAGTTATTTTAAAATATATTTTAGCATAGCATTTGCTATGTTGGTTACAGTCAGTTACATGGATGAACAACATATCAACTTTATGTACAAACTTAAAGGATTGTTTAGCACCATCTTCTTCAGCAGTCACTTTTATTTCTGCCCTACCTAGAAGGCTGAGCTTTTATACTCCGTGCATTATTGTGCATTTTCCATTATTGTAACTGCCTCTAGGAAAAGCAGAAAGATGAAAGAGCCTATAGGGGTTTTGCTACCATTGCTGCCAATGCCAGTGTTATCACTACAGAGATGCAGCTTCATTATGGGTCTTGCCTCAGGTCAGTCTGTGATAGTTAAAGAAGCTGTGTCCCATTTTTTTTGGTTCCCTGGCCATAAAGTGAGTGTTTACTTCTTAGGTAGGGGGCACTTTTTGTTTACACCTTGTGTGTAGTTCCAGGATTCAGAGTATCCTAGAATTTAAGACACATGAAAATAAAGAATAACTGGGAGGCTTTGGGTTTTACCTCTGATACATAAAGAGCTTGTAAGTTGTCATTACCACCCTCAAAACAAGAAAAATCCTTACAAATCAAAAAGCAGTGACTTTTTTTGAACCCATCAGAAAACTAAGGTCATGGGACAAGCCATCACCTTAAAATCTGGAGAGATTGGTACATTCAGAAAGATACAGTGCTTTAGATTTGCTTACCTGGAGAACTCATCGAACACTATAAACTTCTAAAACCAGGTACTTTACCAGGCATTTTGATGAATTTCTAGGAGTTGAGTGGAAACTAACATGAGAGTCAGAAAGTCCTGGGATCCACAGTCATAAGGAGCTCCTTCACTTTTCATAAAGTTTTGTTTCCTGGAACCCCACCAACTTCTCCTGAAGTGATCTGAGAAGGATTGTGGGAGCAGGAGAAGATCCTTCTTGAAGTACTCTCAGGCTCTTCCTTATAATAAAAAGCTGGTCTCCAGTGTAAGGAATTCTCCAGCAGGTAATTCTGAATTTTACCCCACTCTAGCAGGCTATTGACTTCCAACCTTACCTAAAGACAGAGAATATCCATAGTCAATGGGGCTTCAAGACAATGGATTAATGGTGATGCAGTCAGAGAAGGAGGAAAGGAGAGAGAAGTAGGCCTACTCTCCTGGAGTAGGGATGGGAGCACTTGTGAAGGCCACATCTCCGTGACACAGCCCCATGGAAAAATCAACATTTAATAAGATTATAAGATCTTCTTTTTCCACATACTCTAACCACACCAAACAGTATAATAACAATGAATTGGAGCTGAAAGAGCTGCAAGAGTCTCTCTCTGTAGAGCAGTGCTAGGGAAATCCCCAGAGACCAGAAGGGAGAGCCTCTAAAACTAAGGAAACAGAGGAATTGAAGGCTCTGGTATTTATATCTTTAAAAAGTTAAACACAGCCAAGCTCCTAGCCATGTTGATAAAATCCTTTCTCTAAAAATCTATTTACCTCAGTACCATTTATTGAATAACGTGTGTCTAACTTTACCCCCAAACTGGAAGGCAAACCAAAGGACAAATTTGAAAAAAAAAAATCTTAAGAGACAGAGCAAGCATCAGAACCTGACTCAGATGAGACATAGATATTGGAGTTACAAACAAAGTATTTAGAATAACTATGATTAATATGTTAAGGACTTTAATGTAAAAAGGAGAGTACAGGCAAAATCAGTTGAGTAATGTTGGTAGAGAAATGAAAACTGTAAAACGGTTAGAAATAACCAAAAGGAGATGCTGTGAATCAAAAACACAGGAACAGAAAATAAGAATGCCTTCAAAGGGCTTGTCGGTAGACTTGACACATCTGAGGAAAGAATCAGTGAACTTAGGGGCGGAGCAAGATGGCCGAATAGGAACAGCTCCAGTCTCCAACTCCCAGCGCGAAGGACACAGAAGACCAGTGATTTCTGCATTTT
>NW_012114966.1:4370983-4375714 GCF_000951035.1 Colobus angolensis palliatus | reverse complement strand
AAAAAAAAAAAAGAAAAGAATCAGTGAACTTGAAGATAGGTCAATAGAAACTTTCAAAACTGAAATGCAAAGAAAATAAAACAATTATTACTTTTTTAAAGAACAGAACATGAAATGTGGGATGATTGCAAAAAGTAAGGCATACCCATAATTTGGACACCAGAAAATGAAGAAAAATAGAACTGGGAAGAATAAATATTTGAAGCAATAATGTCTGAGAGCATTCCAAAATTAATGACAGGTGCAAAACCGCAGACTCAGGAAGCTCAGAAGATAGAAGTAGGATAAATATAACTCCCCACAACAAAACACGAACAAACCCAAAAACTATAAAAACCATGTAGGTATATCATATTTCAATTGCAGAAAACTAAAATCAAAGAGACAGTCTTGAAGAAAGCCAGATAGGGGAAAAACACGTTACCTACAGAGGAACAGAGATAAGAATTATAGCAGGCATCTCATCAGAAACCATATAAGCAAAGAGAGTAGAGATTAGCAGTAACCAAAAAATTCACTGCCACATGGCCCATTCCACAAGTTTTTACTATTTAATTGGCCTGCTATTATTTATTTTCCAGAGTTATCTTTGCTTTATATATTTCTTCTAGGATTTTTAGTTGTAATCAATGGGAGAAATAGAATAGAATATGCTAGCCGGGGGCAGTGGCTCATGCCTGTAATCCTGGCACTTTGGGAGGCCAACGCGGGTGGATCATGAGGTCAGGAGTTTGAGACCAGTCTGGCCAACCTGGTGAAACCCTGTCTATTCTAAAGATACAAAAAAAAAAAATTAGCTGGGTATGGTGGCACGTGCCTGTAATCTCAGCTACTTGGGAGGCTGAGGCAGGAGAATCGCTTGAACCCAGGGAGGCAGAGGTTGCAGTGAGCTAAGATCATGCCATTGCAGTCCAGCCTAGGTGACAGGATGAGACTTTGTCAAAAACAAACAAACAAACAAAAAAATAGAGTGTGCTTACTGTTTTATTTAATCCTAGTACTAGGCTTTCTATTTTAATTCTTGTAATTATCCTATGAAGTAGGTAAAATTTTACTAATCTCTGAAGCAAGTAAAAGTGTCTCAGCCTGTTAAAGGCTATGCCAGGGATTTCACTAGGAAATAAAAACAAATATTTAATTCACTTTACTCATTTGTGTGCACATGCACGTGCATGTGTGCATATGTGCGTATATCATAAAGCCAAATAAAACAAGTTCCATTACCAAATTTTCTCCTCAGTGAGTAAGAGACAGAGGTCACCAGAACTTACATTAAATCAAATTAAAGACTAAAATATTTGGAATCTTATTTTTAAAATGATTTAATTTTCCTTTTATTTTCTTAAGAAATTCTGGATTACTTCCTTTATGCTTTTTTTGACAGATGGTTAAGAAAAACTATTAAGGCAAAGCAAGAGAGGAGAAATAATGCCATGCAAAGACAGAAGATACCATTCATTTAATCAGTTATTAATAAGTAAATGTTAACTATTTTTGATAAATTTCAGGCATATTCTGCATTTTACGAGTAATTTTGCCTACAGAAACAGTTGGTCTCTTTAGAATTCCATAAGGTCAAATAGTGCTGTACCTATTCTTCATTGTAGTCATCAGAATTGCAATTTTACATATATTTATTTAATTAATATGCATTCTCCTTTGCTAGATGGGACCTTAATGAGGGCAGAAATTCTCTTTGAATTTGCTAACAATTATTTCATCAATGCCTGGCATGTTTCCTGGCACAGTAGGTTTTCAATAGTTGTATATTGATTGAAAATTATCTCCATGAAAGCTCAACAGGCCCTACACATAAAGAAGAAAGATGGAAAAGAACGACATTTGTCTTGGCACATAAAGAATCTAGCTCAGGATTTAACCCATGTTTATAAGATTAATGAATAAATGAAATTATTAGGGTACTAACAAGACACATTATGTATTTTCATAAGATGAGATTTACAGAAATATTGAATTGAGCAAATAAACAGAAAAAGATATTATATAGCCATTGTTAAAATGAAAATAGACAATGGAAGTAGTTTTCATTTCAATTCGATTAGGCTGGGAGATAGGAATACAAAAAGATCCTTTGCCTCTGGGGGAAAACTGCTAAGTAGAGAGGCCAAACGTGTCAAACAACCAACAGACAATGATAAGGTACTATAATGGAAGTATGAATAAAGAGCTTGGAAATCAAACATGAAGTAGCAACCAATTTTCTCTGGAAGTAGAAAGGGATTGGAAAGGAACTCAGATAATTTTACAGAGAGGAGATGAACTTTGAGCTGTAATTTTAAGGATAAGAGGAAATTTGTTTTAAATGGCATAGTCTCTTCTCTTCCGGTCATAAATAAACTATCTGTGAACTTATGCTAAACCCTTAATTTTATTAATTTTGTCCACCCATGCCTATTCTTAGTAGAGAACAAACTTTTTACTCATTCCAAGAAAGATTTTGCACTGCATTTTACTACCTTGTCAGTTTAATAATGGGATGTTGAAGGGCTATGGTGAAATGACGATCAATGTGCTTCCTAAATCTCTGACAAGAGCTTGGAGGTGAGCAACCTCATTTGTCAATTAAGGTAAACTTAGAAGAATAATCCTCATTATATATTCCCATAGTAACTTATACTTCTTTCGTTACAGTTGCTCTGAGTACATTTTCTTGGTCTACAATCTTCATGAGGGAAGACACTACATGTTCTCCTTTTTTTTTGTATTGTTAATGAAAAAAAGCCAAACTTTGTAAAGTATTTGAAAAGATTTATTTTGGGCAAAATACGAATGGCTGTGGCCTGTGACACAGCTTCTGGAAGCCCTGAGAATGTATGCCCAAGGTGATTGGGTTACAGTTTGGTTTTATATACTTTAGGGAGAAAGAAGTTACAAAGATATAAATTGGTACATTAAAGGTACACATTGATTCAGTCCCAAAAGGTGGGACATTTCAAAGCAGGGGATGTGGAGGGGTGTGGTGGTCCATAGGCCACATAGGTAGCTTCAGAGATTCTTTGACTAGCAATTGGATGAAAGAGTTTAGCTTTGCCTGAAGAGTTGAAGTCAGCAGAAAAAAAATGCTCTAGTTAAGGCAAGAGGAGCTAAGGAAGCCAAAGTTCTTGCTATGTAAGTGACGTCTCTGAGTAACGGGCTTCAGAGAGAATAGATGAAAGCTGTTTCTTTTCAGATATTAAAAGGGGTCAGACTCTTAGTTTAATCTTTCCTGGATGAAGAAAATACTTGGAAAGAGAAAGGGATTCTCAATAGAATGTAAATTTTCCTCACAAGAGATGACTTTTCAGGGCCGTTACAAAATGTGTCAAAGAAATATATTTTGGGATGAAATATTTTGATTTCCTTTAAGGCCTGTTTTCTGTCATGTGATGCTATACGAGAATCAAGTTGGAATTTGTTATCTTACTGCTACAAAGAGTCTGTTTTGTCAGTGTTATGATCTCTATTTTAAGGTTAAGGCTGATCAGTTGTGCTTCCAAGCCAAAGGGAGAAGGGTATAAAGAGGCATATCCGACCTCCTTTCCTGTCATGTCTTGAATTAGTTTTTCAGGTTTTCTTTGGGATCCCCTTGGCCAAGAAGAAGGGTCCATTTAGTCAGTTGGGGGACTTAGAATTTTATTTTTGGTTTACAGTATCTGACTTTTACCTAGTGAGTGCCTAATAAATACTTGAGTAAATAAAGAATCATCAGAAAAGGAGAAAGACATAGACATAAACACGGTAATATTTTTTTTTCTCAAGAGCAAAGGAAATTTTAGCCATACTCAATGGAGAGTGAAAATAAATCTAAATAAATTCCAGAAAGGGACAAGTATTTCAAAGAAAAAAGGAACATGATAATTATTAAAAGAACCAAAAATAAATGCTCAAAGTGAAAAATTTGATAGCAGAAATGAATAATTCATTTGGTGGGCTTAATAGCAGACTAAACACAGCAAGAAAAAAAACTTGAAGATTGGTCAAGAGAAAGTATTCAAAGGGAAACAATGAAAATATGAGAGGGAGTAAAAAAATCAGCTGTTTACTTGACGATAACAGTTGGTCTAATACATAAGTATTAAGAGTGCCAGAAGAAGAAAGAAAAGGCAGGAAAATATTTGTATAGATAAGGACCAAGGACTTTCTAAAACTGACAAAATACATCAACTCATAGATGCAAGAAGCTTAGTGAAAAGGAAGAAAAATAAATACAAATGACCTTACATCTGAATATACATCATGGTCAAACTGATGAAAGCCAAAGACAGTGATAAAACAATATATGCAGTGATATGGTTTGTGTCCACGCCCAAATCTCATCTTGAATCTCCATGTGTTGTGGGAGGCACCTGGTGGGAGCTAAATGAATCACAGGGGCAGGTCTCCCCACTGCTATTCTCATGATAGTGAATAAGTCTCATGAGATCTAATGATTTTAAAAGGGGGAGTTTCCCTGCACAAGCTCTCTTTGCCTGCTCCCATCTACATAAGACATGACTTGCTCCTCCGTGCCTTCTGCCATGATTGTGAGACCTTCCCATGCCTTCTCATGTGGAACTTTAAGTCCAGTAAACCTCTTTCTTTTGTAAATTTCCTAATATTGGGTATGTCTTTATCAGCAGTGTGAAAATAGACTAATACCTGGTGGGAGCTAAATGAATCACAGGGGCAGGTCTCCCCACTGCTATTCTCATGATAGTGAATAAGTCTCATGAGATCTAATGATTTTAAAAG
>NW_012114966.1:4310691-4370783 GCF_000951035.1 Colobus angolensis palliatus | reverse complement strand
CTCCCCACTGCTATTCTCATGATAGTGAATAAGTCTCATGAGATCTAATGATTTTAAAAGGGGGAGTTTCCCTGCACAAGCTCTCTTTGCCTGCTGCCATCTACATAAGACATGACTTGCTCCTCCGTGCCTTCTGCCATAATTGTGAGACCTTCCCATGCCTTCTCATGTGGAACTTTAAGTCCACTAAACCTCTTTCTTTTGTAAATTTCCTAATATTGGGTATGTCTTTATCAGCAGTGTGAAAATAGACTAATACATGCAGTGAGAAAATAAGGAAGAAAGGTGAGTTTTTAAAAAAAATACAGTAAGTCAAATCTACAACAATCAAATGATGTTCTCATAAATGCAACTTTGTTTCAACATTTAAAAATCAATTTGTGTAATTCACAGTAAAAAGTAAGGAAGAAAATTCATGGAATAATATAAATACATATGTAAAACATTTAACAAAATTTAATATTCATTCATGATAAACACTCTCAGCAAATTACAAGTGAAAGAAAATTTGCTTGCCTAATAATTGGCAGCTAAAATAATCTTGAAACCTGGCATGATATTTAATAGTAAAATATGGAATACTTTGCTTCTTAGGTCAAGAACAAGGCAAGAATGTCTATTCTAATCACTTCGATACAATATTGTACTGGTGGTCTTGTCCAAAGAAATAAGTGAACAGATAGGAAGAAAGAAAAAAATTTGTTTTTGTTTGATTGTTTAGAGATGATGATTGTGTATGTGAAAGACTGAATGGAATCTATAAGAAAACTAAAACTACTCAATGAGTTTAGCAAAGATGGAAGATACATGGTCAATATGCAAAAATGACATGAATTTCTATATATTAGCAAGAAACAAAAATTAAACTAAAATAATACCATCTGCAATAAAACCTAAAATATTAAATACTTTGGAACAAATGTAACAGCCAATGTGTAAGACTTTTGAAAATCATTAAGAATTCCTGCAATAAATTAGTTTTAGAAAACTTACGTTATAAATATTTTAAGAAATTAGATTTCATTGAGAGGAAATAAAACAGTTTTGAACGTAAGTAGCAAAATGATTCATCTCATGTAATAACCTTGGTCAGTTGCTAAAGTATGCTTAGAACTTTCTGTTAAGAAGGATGGACCTGGCCTCAATGAGAGAGTGCTGTCAGAAACTAGCACTGTTACATCTGTTATAAACAGAGGACAAGGCTCCAGGGTAGAAACACATGTAGTTTCTAATGACAGGGCTAATTCAGTACTATCTGATACCGATTCTCCAAAATGATCTATTGTGGTAAGCAGAATAATGGTCTCCAAACATGTCCATGTCCTAATTCCTAGAACCTGTGAATATATTTTGTTAAATATTCATGTAATATTCATGGCAAGTGGTAATTCAGGCTGAGGATAGAATTAAGGTTGTTTACCAGATTACCTTAAAATAAGAAGATTATCCTGGATTATCCATTTTGGCCCAGTGTAATCACAACGGTTCATGAATGTGGAAGAGAGAAGCAGAAGAGTCAGGGTCAGAGTGATGGGATGTGAGAAAGATTTGGCAGGCCATTGCTGACTTTGAAGATGGGTGAGGTCATGAGCAAAGGAATGCAGTGGATTCTTAAACCTGGCAAAAGCAAGAACACAGATTCTACCTGATACAGCTTGGCTGTGTTTCCACAGAAATCTCATCTTGAATTGTAGTTTATTTAATCCCCATGTGTCATGGGAGGGACCCAATGGGAGGTAATTGAATCATAGGGACGGTTACCCCCATGCTACTGTTCTCATGATAATAAGTGAGTTCTCACGAAACCTGATGGTTTTATAAGGAAAGGGCTTTCCTCTCTTTTGCTTGGTATTTTCTCCTTCCTGCCGCCATGTAAAGAAGGATATGTTTGCTTCCCCTTTTGCCATGATTGTAAGCTTCCTGAGGCCTCCCAGCTATGCTGAACTGTGAGTCAATTAAACCTCTTTCCTTTATAAATTACCCAATCTTGGATTAAGAAAATGTGGCACATATACACTATGGAATACTATGCAGCCATAAAAAAGGATGAGTTCGTGTCCTTTGTAGGGACATAGATGCAGCTGGAAACCATCATTCTCAGCAAACTATCACAAGAACAGAAAACCAAACACTGTGTGTTCTCACTCATAGTGAATTGAACAATGGGAATTCAACAATGACATCACCTGGACACAGGAAGGGGAACATCACACACCAGGGTCTATTGTGTGTGTGGGGGGGTTAGCATTAGGAGATATACCTAATGTAAATGATGAGATAATGGGTGCAGCACACCAACATGGCACATGTACACATATGTAACAAACCTGCACATTGTGCACATGTACCCTAGAACTTAAAGTATAATAATAATAAAAATAAAGAAAACAAAAAAATAAATTACCCAGTCTCAGGTATGTCTTTATTAGCAGTGTGAAAATGGACTAATACACTACCCTAGAGCCAACAGAAAGGAATGTAGTCAATACCTTGATTTTTAGCCCAGCGAGCTCCACATCAGAATTCTGGCTTTCAGAACTATAACATAATAAATTTGTTTTATTTTAAAAAACTAAGCTTATGGTAATTGGTTATGGAAGCCATAGAACACGAATAAACTTACCTGAATTATTAGAAAGAAGTTAAGGTGTTAACTTTTTAGCATGAAAACAAAAAGTTTAAAGCCTTTAAAACTGCTAGGTAAGTTAGTTTCTCAGCAATCAATTTTTTTCTTAGAAGATTATAAAAATTGTAGACTTACCTATTTATCACTAATTCAAAAGTGGAAGGTTGAGAATAATTAGGGTTTCTCAGACTATGAAAATAAGCCATCTTAAGACACTAACAACTTCTGGAAGCATTCTATCACAGTGGTAAGCAAGAATGAATCCCAAATATAACTGCTTTTGCAAAAATTGTATCAATGAGAAAAGTTTTAACAGTGAGCTGAACTAATCCATCCCCATCTTGCCTTTCCCTTAATTATCCCTGAGCTTTGGGGCCAAGCTGACTTTAAGAGACATTTAGGCTATCGTTTAAATAATAGTATACCTTCCCCACAAACTCAATAACTTTTTAAGGCTAATGGGAGGCCAGCAGGTTGGGAGGAGGAGAGGAGCCTGAGTCCTGCTAAGGAGTAGATATAAAGGATTTTTAACCATTACTCCAGAGTTTATAAGATCTGCAACCTCCCCAGTTATTCCTGCAGATAAAACCACTATTATAGATTTGTCTTTTGAGATATCTTTTCAGGATTTCTGTATGTCTGACACTCATGGCTCTACCTGGACCCACCCACCATGTACCTGTGGCCCTACCCAGAAGCAACTGAGGACACAACAGGACAGCTTCAATTCCCTATAATTTAATCTGTGCCTCAACAAATCATCAGCAAGCACTCATTACCTGGCTACCCCCATTACTTCCCCCAAACTGCCTTTGAAAAATTCCAAACCTATGAGTTTTGGAGGAGAGATAATTTGAGTCTCCCATGTGGTGTGGCTGGCCTGGTGTCTACTAAACTCTTTCTTTACTGCAATGCCACGGCATTTGTGCAGCAGGCAGAAGAAGCTCTTGGGCAGTTACACAAATGTCATTTGAGGATCAGTGGGAAGGTAGATAATGCCCTTGTTGTTGCAAAAGAATGGCTCCTCTGTTTATGGAAGAAATCCATGTGTCAAGACTCTGTCTGCTTCTGCATCTATCTTCCAGAGTAAGAAAAGTACAGTTATGATTTAGCCAAACCTGCCATTTTTTTTAATAATCTCCAGATCTTATAACTCTGGGTTATCTCAACACATAATGAATATAGCTGTTATTTCCCTATGCATCCCTGGGTGTCCATGAGTTCTGCCTGTCTCATACTAGTGACTCATCCTCCCTCAGCTCCCATTCCATGTCTCCTGTTTCCTCTTCAGATGGCATTGCCAGTGAGGGGAAAAGTGAGATCATGCTGTAAGCACATCTTTGTTTCTCATAGCTGTGTGCTCTCTTCTTTGTATTACATTCAAAATTGCACATAGGGGAACAAATGTACCATCATGGATAGATGAAGGGAGTGCTAGTTTTTTCACATGTAATAGAAAATAAAGTTCACCAACTACGCATACCACAAGCAGGATATCTTTATGGAAACATTAAAAACCCCAGAACAGCCTCAAAATCCCAACTGCAGGTTATGTCCAAGAAAAATAAGCTATTAAATAGCTACCTAAAATTGAAAATTAAAAGGTGTAAACGTAAAGGTGGAGGGAGATTTTTTTCCTTTCCAATGTGTGAGTTGTTTCAAGCTCCATCAGAGGCAATCAAAACTAAAAGGAGCATTAATGAAGCCCTAAACCAGGACATAGAGGCACAGAGGAAAGCATCAGGGTGCCACATTCCCTTCTGAGAGGCAGGAAAGAGTGGGAAGGCCTGAGGGCTGGAGGAGCTTTCCACTCAGCTGTGAAAGGTGCTCTCAGAAGAAAGAGTATTGCCTTTGCTCTTATGGTTTGTATCCAAAGGGATATAATTTCTAGTATTGAAACTGAAGAAAAAATTGTCTTTTGTTTTATCTTTGTTTTTTTATCATGGGAAACCTTGACTCTTTTCATACCTTCGGTTCTCACTGCTGTTTTACCTCCTTGATGAATAAATGATTGATGTTATATTTCATAATATTTTAATTGTTGCAAAAATACCTACAAATTTGGAGGCTTTGACAAGTGTCTTTCTGATATATCTTCCAAATAGCAGAATACACAGTCATTTATACCTAGAGTTATCAGTGGGATATTTTAAGGGCCTTAAAAAATAACGGGGAAGGGGAGGGTTACCAGTATTTTACAGAAAGATTAGGACATGAGAGAAAAGTCTTTAAATTTGCAATAAAGTATTTCCCATATTTAGTAACATATAAATGAAGTATCGTTTTCTCATTTTTCTTTGGTTCTGTCATGCATTCAAGCCACATGTGATAGGCTGCAGGCAAGTAAGTGAGGTAAAAACACAAAAGACTCAGGTTGGAAATACAATGCTGCTGATTACAAGCAGAATGATCTTTGCTAAACAGCTTAAACTCTCAGAGCCTCTGTTTCCTCATCTGCATTCACTACTTTTTTGTGAAAACTAGTAAGAGAATGCTTGGCACATAATACTTAATGAATAGTTATTGAATGAATTAAAATGAATGGATGAATGAATAAATAAATGCATTCAGGGAACTCCAGATCTTTCTCCCAAAAGTGTTCTACTCACAGCCTTTCTCATCTCCATTGATAATCACACTGTTTGGCACAGTTCACATCAGATATGTCAGGAAATTGTGAAGAACTTGATCTCTTATTATATTCATTGCTATCACCTGATCTGAACCATCTCTTGGATTTCTATAACAAATAACAGATTTTCCTGCTTCTACCTTTGCTATCCTTCAATCTAATCTCAGAATGATTTATTTAAAAAATTATGGAATAATACTCTTGTCTGCTCAAAACCTTATTTTAATCAAAATAAAGACCAAAGTCCTTACAATGGCCTACAAAGCCTGTGCAGTCTAGCTTCCTGCTATCTCTCCAGCCTCATCTTTTTCTGGTATCCTCCTTCTCTCTTGGCCTCTGCTACGCTGGCCACTTTGCAAATCCCAAACTTGCTGGGCATATGGCTGCCCCAGGGTCTTTGTACTGACTATCCTTCTACCTGGGATGCTATTCCTCTAGCTTTACACTTGCAACTCTCTCATCGCCCCCTAAAATCTTTATTCATATCTCACCTTCTCAATGATGCTTATAATGCTCAGCTCATTTAATACTACAGCCAGCTCCTATCCCATATTTTCTATTTTTTTACTTTGCTTTACTTTTTCCCCCTTTTTAAATGAACTTAATACTATGCATTATATATATTTTTAAATTTACTTATTATGTTTGTTATTATTATTTTGTATCTGTGTCTGCATGCTAGAATTAAAACTATCTGAGTATTTTGTTTGCTAATGCATTCCAAAAGCCTGGAATATAGGATATGCTCAATAATTATTTTTTGAAAGAATATATTATTGATAATATTATCTCATAGTATTTACACACAATGGTCTCCTGCATTGCCTTTTTACCTTGCTAAAGGATACCAGTGATAAGAAGGTACTGGAAGGATGGAAGGACTTTTGACACCAGAAGTTCTGTCCCTAAGGGATGAAGATTGATTTTCTCCTCCCTGGCATGTAAAAATAAAGCAGTTGTCTTTGATGCTTATCCCCAGAACTTTAGACACAGCACCAATCAAAAACCCAGGGAAACTTCAGCTAATGGAATCAAATCACATATCAGTATCAAAGTCATCTCTGAGAAGAGAAATAAACAAGGAGGAAAACATCAAACTTTTGACATCAGGGGAGAAATTTAATAAACAGAAGTCAGTGAAAAGCTCAGGGCAAAATAAAAACCAGAACTGTTCTCATCTTTTCACCAAGTTAAAAGTATTTTATACATTTTCTTTCCACAAACCCTAATAACGTGCATGCTTGATGGAGTGAGATCACTGTACAATGATCTCTTGTATGTAAAGATAAAATATAGCCCCCAAATTTTATTGTAATGAGAATTATTCAAAGTGTTTTTTAATCAACACATAATAATTGTACATATTTACAGCGCACATAGCAAAGTTTTGATAAATACAATACATAGTGTTCATATCAGAGTAATTAGTACCCATCACCTCAATTATGTATTATTTATTTGTGTTGGGAACATTCAAAATCCTCTCTTCTAGCTTTTTGAAGATATTACATGATTGTTAACTATAGTCATCCCACAGTGCAATAGAACACTAAAATGTGTTCCTCCTATCTATCTGTAATTTTGGGTATTCTTTAACAAATCTATCCCCATCCTTCCTTTCTCCCTACCCTCCAAGCCTCTGTTCTACTCTTTACTTCCCATGAGATCAACTTTAAGCTTCCACATATAAGAACATGCAGTGATTAACTTTCTGTTCCTAGCTTATTTCACTTAAGATAACGTCCTCCAAGCTCATCCATGTTGTCATGAATGACAAGATTTCATTCTTTTTATGGCTGCATAGTATTCCATTGTGTATATATTGCCACATTTTCTTTCTCTACTCATCTGTTTTTGGACATTTGGGTTGATTCCATATTTTGGCTATTGTAAATAGTGCTACAATAAACATGAGGTACAGATATGTATTTGATGTGCTGATTTCCTTTCCTTTGAATAAATATCCAGTAATGAGATTGCTGGATCAGATGATAGTTTTGTTTGTAGTCTTCCGAGAACTGTTCTTCGTAGTGGCTGTACTAGTTCACATCACCAACAACACTGTACAAGGGTTCTCTTTTCCTCATATTTTCTCCAGCATTTGTTTTTCATCTTTTTGTTATTAGTCATTCTAACTGGAATAAGATGATATTTCACTGTGGTTTTGATTTGCATTTTTCTGATTATTAGTGATGTTGAGCATTTTTCATATATTCATTTGCCATTTAGATGTCTTCTTTCAAGTCATATCTGTTCAGATTATTTGCCCATTTTTAAAATGAATTGTTTTGGCCGGGCACGGTGGCTCAAGCCTGTAATCCCAGCACTTTGGGAGGCCGAGACAGGCGGATCACGAGGTCAGGAGATCGAGACCATTCTGGCTAACATGGTGAAACCCTGTCTCTCTAAAAATAGAAAAAAAAAAAAATTAGCCGGGCGTGGTGGTGGGCGCCTGTAGTCCCAGCTGCTCGGGAGGCTGAGGCAGGAGAATGGCGTGAATTTGCGACATGGAGGTTGCACTGAGCCAAGATTGCACCACTGCAACTCCAGCCTGGGTGACAGAGCAAGGCTCTGTCTCAAAAAAAAAACAAAAAACAGAAAAACAAAATAAAATAAAGAATTGTTTTGCTTTTGTCTTGCAGTTGAGATATTTGAGTTCCTTGTATATCCTAGATATTAATCCTCTGTCAAATGTGTAGTTTTCAAATATTTTCTCCCATTCTGTACATTTTCTTCTCACTCTGATTATCCTGTAATCAGTGAGTGACAATGAGAACACATTCTTAGGTCAGATTCCCTATGCGACTCTGGGAAATCATAGCTTGCTCATTGGTCAGTGCAGATAGGATTCTTGTAGGGATAAAATTATGTAATGCTTATGCAGCTCTTAGCACAGTGTTCATCACATAGAAAAATGTTAATTTTAGCTTGTGCTATAATATCTTATGTTTTTAAAGCAACATTCTGTCAGTACAGTGAATTCTTTGGTCCCACGGAGCCATTCTCCAATGGAAATGGCAAGGGGAATGAGCTTAGTGATAATCAGACACCATGGCCTTGGGCAAGTAATGTAAACATAATGATCCTTTTCACAAATTAAATGAGGATAATAATGCCCACCGCATAGGAGTTTATAGTGGAGATAATACACACAAGGGCAGTGTCTGGAACATAGGAAATGCTTAGTAAGCGGTTATTATTTTTATTATGATGATCATGTCCACTAAAAGAATATATCCTGTGACTCTCACCACCTGTTTCTAAGTGTAGCTCTCCCTTCTTTCTGCCTTTCATCCTGTGAGCTGTTGCTGGGCCTCTACTCCTGATTGACTCCCTGCTCTCCTCCCTTTGCTGATCAGGTCACGAATTTCAGTTGGAATGATGTGCCCTTCTTCTTGGCCCCTTCACCAAAGCTAACGCCAGTGGCAGATTCCCCAGCTCTTGCCCTAGCCCAGTTCTTCACTTTATTCTCCATTCAAAATACCTTCTTGCTATTAGATCCCAGTCTTCCTAATCAAAGCAACCCAGATGTCAAGAAATGTGAAAAAAACTGGATGTGTTTTCTCTCTGTGAAAACATAAGGGAATCTAACTTTACTTTGCTATCCATATGAAGATTCATTATTAGCATTCTTAGTAATTATTTGTTATATTTGCCCATCCAGCATCCATTTTTTCCCTTTTGGTAATAGAGTTTCCTTTGAGGACCCACCCTTCCCTACTCACAGCCTCGTGGTGTGGGTGGGCATTATCTTATCCTGTAAGTCAAGAGAGGATATTTGATTCTTTAATACTTACATAAAGAAAGCTGGAAAAGAGAGTCAGGGGGATGAACACAAAGCTGAGAGAAGAAAAGAACAAAAGCCAGTCTTGATGACATTGTTTGAGCCCTAAGAAGAAGCCATGACTGAAGCTGAACCACCTCTCTGTCAGCTACCTCAGCCAATATGTCTCTCAATTGTTAATCCATGTTAAATTGAGTTTGCTGTCATTTACAACTGTATCTTGATACTCTATCATGTACAGTTCTTCTTCTCATGTTTGCTGAGGTATTTAGGTTTTTATAAGATCACAGGCCCATTCGAGAATCTGATGGAAGCTATGAACCCCCTTCACACACAAAAGGTATGGAATACAGAAACACATATGTTGCACATATTTCAAGTTGTCTAGTACTGCCAGGAAACCCAGATTCAGAGCCTTACCTCTATAGATTTAAGGGGAAAAAATTAGCACAATAAAGCTTCTGAGAATGAGACATTTATTTCTTAATTATTTGGATGGGTTAAGGCAAGAGAAATTGCTTGAAGGGTGGATGTGGTTAGCCCTGTTTACAAAGTACTATAAAGGCAATATGCTTGAGTTAAAGATAGAAAATAGAGAAAATATCTGCCACTAAAATTTGTTCTGCAATGTGTAAATTAGTATAGGCAAAAACTATATTAGGTGCAGAATCAAATTGCTGCTCATATATGTTTGTTAGTCTTATTTCTATTTATTTAATGAAAAGTTTTAAAAATATACAAAATATGCAAACTAGTATAATGGGCCTTTGTATACCCATTAGCCAGCTTCAACAATTGTCAAATCATGGAAGATATTGTTTCACCTATAGCACTTTCCACTCTCTTCCTCTTACTTTTAATTTTTTATTTTTTAATTTTGGTGAAATTTACATAACATAATATTAACTATTTTAAAGTAAATAATTCAGTGGCATTTACTGCACTTACAGTGCTGTGCAATCACCATCTCTATCCACTTCTAAAACATTTTCATCACCCTAAAATAAATACCATACCAATTTAGCAGTTGCTCCCCATTCCCTGCTCCTCCAGGCCCCTGGGAACCATTAATCTGCATTCTGTCACTATGGATTTATTTATTCTAGATATTTCACAAAAAATGAATCATAGAACATGTAACCTTTTTTGTCTGGTTTCTTGCACTTAACATGATATTTTCAAGGTCCATTTATATTGTAGCATATATTAATTCCTCATTTTTATGTTTAAATATTATTCTATTGTATGAATATTCAGTAATTTGTTTATCCATTATTTGATATACATTTGGACATTTTCCACCTTTTGGCTACTGTAAATGGTGCTACTGTGAAGATGTGTGTGCTATGTACTTGTCTGAGTACCTGTTTACAATTCTTTTGGGGCATGATTCTAGGAGTAAAATTGCTAGATTGTATGGTAATCCTATGTTTAACTTCTTGAGGAACCACCAAATTTTTTTCACAGTGGTTGAACCAGCTTACATTCCTATTCACAATGTACGAGGGCTCCAATTTCTCCAAATCCTCACCAGCATTTATTATTTTCTATTTTTTTTTTATTGTAGACATTTTAGCAGGTATGCAGTAGTACCTCATTGTGATTTTGATTTGGATTTTCCTAGTGACTAATAATGTTGAGCATCTTGTTCATGCGTTCATTTGGAGAAATATCTGTAAGTCCTTTGGGCATTTTTAAACTGGGTTGTCTTTTTGTTGTTGAATTGTAAAGGTTTTTTAAATATATTATAGAAAATAACACCTGATCAAATATATGATTTGCAAATACTTTTTCCATTCTGTAGGTTTTCTTTTTACCTTCTTTATAATATCTTTTGATATACACAATATTTTAATTTCAATGCAGTCAGATAAATCCATTTTTTTCTTTCTTCTTTTTTTTTTTTTTTTTTGTTTTGCTCATGCTTTTGGTGACATAGCTAAAAATACATTGCTAAATCTTTTTTTTTTTTTTTTTCTGAGACGGAGTCCCGCTCTGTCGCCCAGGCTGGAGTGTAGTGGCCGGATCTCAGCTCACTGCAAGCTCCGCCTCCCGGGTTTACGCCATTCTCCTGCCTCAGCCTCCCGAGTAGCTGGGACCACAGGCGCCCGCCACCTCGCCCGGCTAGTTTTTTGTATTTTTTTTTTTTTAGTAGAGACGGGGTTTCACCGTGTTAGCCAGGATGGTCTCGATCTCCTGACCTCGTGATCCGCCCGTCTCGGCCTCCCAAAGTGCTGGGATTACAGGCTTGAGCCACCACGCCCGGCCTACATTGCTAAATCTAAGGTCATAAAGATTTACCACTATGTCTTCTCATTATTTTATGGATTTAGCTCTTACATTTAGGTCACTGATCCATATTGCAGCTAACATTTTTTGAGCCTGGTACTTATTATGTACCAGAAATTTCACCTAAATTATCTCTTTTAATTCTCTCAAAAACCCTTTGAGTGAGATACTTTTATGATCTCCATTTTATAGATAAAGATACTGATCTGCATTTGACCTTAGGCCCAGGATAGAGCCCAGCTGAGAAAAGAACTGTTCAGCTAACCCTAGCCTAAATTACTCACCCACAATATCATGAACTAATTAATTTAAATGGTGGTTGTCTCAAGTAACTAAGTTTTGGAGTGTTATTTTTGCAGCCCAAGCCAATACAAAGAAACAGGTACTCGCAGACATAACTGATAGGTGTATAAAACTTTTCTATGAAGGAAATCTGGCAATATCTAACAAAATTAGACAGCAGTACCACTTCTGGAAATCTATACTAAAGGTATACAAGTAAAAGTATTAAATGAATTATGTTTGGGTTATTTTTTGTGACATTATAATAGCAAGTGACTGGAAACAAACAAATGCTTATTAATTTGTTAGCACAGATCAGAATGTTACGCAGTTGTGAAAAGAATGAGGAAGATTTCTATGTACTGACATTGAACTCTGTGATACACATTTAAGTGAAAAATACAAAATATAAGGAGGGGTGTTTATTAGGCTGAATGTTGTGTAAGAAAAGGGAGGAGATAATATGCATGCATATATGCTTCTGCTGGAAAAAAGCATCAATGAAAATATAAATCAAAAACTAATAAAAATGGTTACCTATAGGAGGTGAGAGTTGGGGTGAAGAGAACAGGGAAGAAAATGAAAATTGCCCGAGAGTACCATTTCACGTAGTCTTTACTCTTTAAACACTTAAATATTTTATATATTTAAAACACCATGAAATACTCAACAAAAAAGTTATAGTAACACACATGAAATAATCATTTTGTGTACCTTTAAAATACAGCTTTTTAAACTGAATATACATAGTGAGATACATACAAAGGACAAAAAGAAATACAAAAGTTATTCAGTATCTTTAAATGTAATATAAGATTTTTTTTTTTTTTTGGATAAGGAGTCTTTCTCTGTTGCCCAGCCTGGAGTGCAATTAGACGATCTTGGCTCACTGCAACCTCCGTCTCCTTGGTTCAAGCGATTCTTCCGCCTCAGTCTCCCGAGTAGCTGGGATTACAGGTACCTGCCATCATGCCCAGCTAATTATTATTATTATTTTTAAATATTTGTAGAGACGGGGTTTCACCATGTTGGCCAGGCTGATCTTGAACTCCTGACCTCAGGTGATCCGCCCGCATTGGCCTCCCAAAGCACTGGGATTACAGGTGTGAGTCACCATGGCTGGCCCCAAGAATATTTTATAAACATTGTATAAAAATGTAAATAAACAATTATGTTAATATTGCTAGAAATCATGGATCTTCAAAATAAGAGAAAGAGATACACAAGTGTAAAATCAAAGAAACTGAGTAAAAACTGAAAATAAATATATTTTATTATTTTTTTTTTACACATACACTGTTTCACATATTTCTTGCCTTGGTCCATTAAAAGACTCTAGAGGCACTGTTATCCTAGCACCAAGATTTCAGTCTCTAAACATCATTCATTTTAAAAGAAACTGAGTTCCTTGGAGAAAGAGTTAATTCCAGGCCAGAAGAAGAGGAGGTGTAGATATACTTGGGACAACTTTTGCCTAAAGGCAAGAAAGTTTTACAAACTAACTGGGTTTTTTAAAAAAAGAATAGAAGAGATGACTGGAAGGAGATCTCAGTTGGAGCAATCTGAGCATTAAAAAGGAAACTGTGGCCAGGCACGGTGGCTCATGCCTGTAATCCCAGCACTTTGGGAGGCTGAGCTGGGCAGATCACCCGAGGTCAGGAGTTTGAGATCATCCTGGCCAATATGGTGAAACTCCAGCTCTACTAATAATACAAAAATCAGCTGGGTGTGGTGGAGGGCACCTCTAATCCCAGCTACTCGGGAGGCTGAGGCAGCAGAATCACTTGAATCCGGGAGGCAGAGATTGCAGCAGTGAGTCAAGATCACTGCCACTGCACTCCTGCCTGCGCAGCAGAGTAAGACTCTGTGTTAAAAAAAAACAAAAAAAAAAAACTGTATTGATGAACACAATTATACACACTCATATACATATGTATATATGCCATATGTATACATATATGGCAAATTGTTAAGAATTCTTAAATATACTAAATAAATATGTGGTTGATAATTTTGGTACCTCTGCTTACACTAAAGAGTAAAAAGAAGTAATCAGGTTATTATTCAGCACTACTTCTACTATGCCTGGTGCTAATTGTAAAATTCAAAGGAAGTGATATGGACTAAGATTCTGTGATATGGACTTAGTTCTGTTCTTTCTTAGATTCTGTGATATGGACTAAGATTCTGTGATATGGACTTAGTCCATATCACAGAATAGTGATATGGACTAAGATCTAGCTCACCTCAGATCTGCTCAACCCTTGGATGTGTAAATCAAATCTCTGATATAGTCTCTCAGTCCTGAACTATCTTAATGGGACTCATTAAAGTTAAATGAGATAAGACCATGTGCTTAGCAGATAGTAAACATTCAATAAGTTTTATTCATCATCAGCATCACCCTCATTATCTTCATGCTAATTGCACTATCCATTAATTTATCTATTTGATATGCTATTTCAAAAGTGGATAAATTTGCCACATGGCTAGATTTAGCTTTTTTAAATTCTCTAGACCAGGGTTTCTCAAATTATGTTCCACATAAATATAAGTTTAGGAAATATCAGTGGATGCATCATAAAACAATTCTGTAACAAATATAACAAACAATTCTATATTCAAATAAGTTTGGGAAAAGACTATCTCTATTTTCTCCCAGAGATTTACATTATATATTAATATTTTAGAGATTATAAGTCAGAAATGAAGGGGCTTGTACAACTATGTTTATTTGCATTTAGCCCACTGTTTTCAAATTTACCAAAGCCTGGTACCCTTCCTATACTGCTTACAGATTAATGCCATGGAAAAAAAGTGTCTGAGAGCACCAGTTTGGGAAACGGCTGCACATGGGCACCTGCATAAGAAATGTAGAGTTAGTTCCAATCCAGAGTTTTAGAGGGTTTGATTGTCTGGGTGTTCATTACCTGTAGAACTCTGGTAGTTTTAGCTCCTGTCATTCATAAAGCTGCTTTCTAAGACCAACTTAAGGACTCAGATTCATCAAATGTTTCATATTTGTTCTTATTTTTAACCAACCCCAAATCTGAACTAACTTCATTTCTTTGATTAATATGTTTATTTTACATATTCACTTATCAATTCATTCATTTGTCACCCTACATCTAAATATTAATCATGAGCAAGACATCATGCTAACAGGGGTTACAAGTATGTATTATACATTCTCCTTGCCCCGAAGGAGTTTGCAGTCTAGTTGATTTCACCCATCTGATATCCTACAAATGACATTTTTCAAAATGGACATGAATGCATTGGGCTAACAGTTCAAAATGTACACAAGGAAAATCTAAACTCATTGCAATCTCACAAAAGACTCTAATATTGAACTGTAATCAACAAGTGATTATCTTGGCCGAATGATCCATTTCAGAGTTTTCACTGTTGTAGTTTTTGTTTGTTTTTGTTTTATTTTGATGAGTAAAGTAGTTTATTTTATGTTTGTGTGACTGAGTCTGGGGATTTTTCCTAAAAATTGTATGATTATTTTCACTACATGTAATAGGCACCCTAAATGTATCATTGAGCATGACAGAAGGAGAAGACATCCTTTTGTTGAATTTCAAGCTCAAAAAGAAATCAATGCATCTGCTTTCAACCAATAAGCCAGAGTACATTCCAGCTTTTTCTTTAAAAAAGGAGAAAAGCAGAGTTATTTTTAAGTCTTTCCTAAAATTTAATAGCATTCTTCCACTGATGTGTGGAAAATTGTGAGCAGGGCCGTTCGGGATTCAAAAAATCTAGGTAAATCTCATTTGTCACTTTAGATAAACCATTTTCCTTCTCTGTATTTCTCAGATTACTCACAAAATTGATCAAATCTAAAATCATATTGATAAACAGTGCAGTTCAACTGCATTTTCTATGGAGATATTTGCTATGATATTCTAAATCTTCCATTGGTCTTGTGATAATAATGGCATTAGAGTAATAACAGTTATTCTGCATTCAGTCTAGTTCTGTCAGTGCAGGGTTCTACTTACAGTAGCTATTTAATGAATTCTCTCTGAATAAAGCATTTCATTGGAGACAAAAGCTTCTTGATTTTTAATTGAAATTTAATTGCTTCATCCCCAGAGTTAAAAGATGATAGTAAAAGCTGGTTGTAAAATAAAATCATAATTGGTTTCAAGATAGACAGCCTCTCATCAGCCAAATGTTTCTTGCAATGTTATAATATAGAAACTCATCATCAAGCAACTTAATTTTCATCACAATATAGTGTACATCAGGTAGTCATATCCTAAATGTTTGAGTAATATGCATCTAACTGCCATGAATTTTTATTAGTATCACACATTTAGAAAATAAGTTTTGAATAAACTGGAGATTTTCTTTTCTATTTGCCAAATTAAAGAGACAATATTTAAAGTGTGGAGAGATTTGAGAGGAGAAGAATGGGTATACAAATGTGAAAAAGTTCTTTATAAGGAAAAAAAATATGTGTCTGAGTTTTCAATGTCTAAGAATCCTGATTTCTTTCTTGTAATAATTACACAGTATGAAACCCAGAGTGAAACACCTATTCTGTTGTATAAGAATTTGCATACAAACTGGATCTGAAATGCCTTAACATTTTTCAGAGAAAAGGGTATGGAAGAGAGGAGTATACATCAATTTATATCTCACTATGTGCCATAGTGACCTGTATGTTTCATCCTCATCCTATTTAAAGAACACTTTGTGCATGTATTTTTATGGAATTATAAAGATAAAAAACATGGCACTTTTATTTCTCCCCTCAGGATTTTATTCTTAACAATAAAGTACACATACTTTTTTAAATGTTAGTAATGCTTACAGTCCCTTTTGAAGTTGCCAGGATTATCTGTATAGATATTAAGGGACTAACAAGATATTGTAAAAAAAATCAGACTAGGCTATAAATTGAAAAATTATGAAGTCTAATTTTGTAAACATGAAGTGAAAAAAGTGAACTTAGAGTAAAAAGTGAACTTGGAGTAAAACTTCTAAAATATCATTATATCCCAAATGCCTTTAGAATAAATCTAACAATCATCACATGCTATGGAACAATACATGTAAGGAAAGACTATTAACCTCTTTCCAGTTCCCATAAAGTGGATACAAACTGGGTTGGCTGACTGCTTCACAAAATTTTCAAACTTGTGCTACATACACTCAATTTCACATCACTACTTCTGGTAATACACTCAAATCCCTGGTTAGAGGGGAGGGTACTGACC
Organism: Colobus angolensis palliatus; assembly: GCF_000951035.1. NCBI lineage: Eukaryota > Metazoa > Chordata > Mammalia > Primates > Cercopithecidae > Colobus > Colobus angolensis. The sequence goes on along the minus strand of NW_012114966.1, from coordinate 4,353,939 downwards.
GAAGGTAATAGTATCTTAGTACATCCCTCCATCCTTTGCCACAGTGTGTGAGCATGTGACCTAAGCAGTGCCAACCAGACTCCTTGCCCAGGATTTTTTCAAAATCAAGCTAGGGTTGTGGAAACTCTCCCTAAACTGGTGGTAACATAAGGACAAGTTCCATACTGTAAAGAGAATATTCATCTGTAGAAGAAATTAAAAAGCTAAAGCACAGAGATCACCAGAGAAAAGAACAAGAGAATGAGAAATGTTGATCAAGTCCTACTCTTCTTGATGCCAATTTCCCCCTAAAAACCTAATTCATGTTTGGTTTCTGCCACCTGAAACCAATAGTTGTCTAAGTAATATTGCATGCCATAGCCCTGTCTAATATACTTAGCATCTTAGAACTAGTTGTCAATATTGGATAAATCAAATATATATTTTAAGCAAGTATTTATATTTTCATGAAAACCTTGGACCTCATTTTTTTCAAGGAGTAATTAAATTCATAGAAAAATTATGATGGCAGAGTGACTACTCTGCAATCACAGCTAATTTAAACAATTCAAACCACAACTCCCCTCCTCTTACCTATTTTTGCTTTTTTGTTGTTTGTAATTTCAATTATTATCCCAGTCTTCCATGTAGTATAAATCTGCCTAGATTTAGAGTGTTTTGTTCACTATAATCTACATACCTAAGTCAATAGTTGAATATTAATACAACACATTACTTATATTAATGTCGTTATTAGAAGCTATTATAATGAGCATTAACTATGAGACAGACATTGTGCCAAGCTCATTTTATTTTCTCTTTTATTGGATCAATGCTATTATAATTCAGGTATTATAATAATCCCATCTTATAAATACACTGAGGTACAGAAAAGTTAAGCAATGTGGCCAAACTCACACAGCTGGTAAATATGAAAGAGCCAGGATTTAAATCCAGCCATTCTGAATCCAAAATTAAAATTAAAGAAGGTATATTTAAACATAAAGCATTGTTTATAAGACTGATTGATTCTGGACTCACAAAGTTGTGGAAAATTTAAATAAAATGTATATCAAATGAGGTAGGAGGAATCATAAAGGCTGTACTCCCATTCCCATTGGAATTGTCAGTAATTATTTGGGCAGTTATTTAAAATTTCTCTCATCCCCTATACAGTTTCTTGGTTTCAGTAGTATCCCTAGTGCCTGGCATAGTGTCTAGGACATGAATAATATTCACTTAATAAAAACTAAATGAATGGAAGATTCATTAAATAACTGAATGACTGAATAAGCCCAGGTGAAAATGAGAGTGGAGCACAAGGAATATATAAAGAAATATTAAATAGAGAATTTATGAACTCTGTGAAGGGCATTGAAGAAAATTAAATCCTTCCCAAGAACTTGGAATTTGATGGCACTCCATCCTCCTACCAATTTCCACTGCAAGCCTATTATTGGATAATTTTCAATCCTTTTGGGGATGTTGAAGGGCTTCAAGGACATCAGATTCCAACCCCATGCTTCTTCACCCCAAGCATTTCCTTAAGAAAGAATAACTATGTACATGTTGTAGGGTGCCTATTTTAGGGATGGCTCTCTGGTTTCCCTGCTACTTTCAAGCTTCCCAAGACCAGCTTGTACCTTGAATACTTAATGAAGCCCACAGGCAAGTGGAAAAAGAAAACAGAAAGGAGGTCAGGCCAGGATCTCTTCCCCCTCCCCACCCCCCCCACCGCCATTAGCATAGTTTGTTTTAACTGTGATAACTAAAAGATGAGTAAGACTAAGGTTTCCAGGTCCTTCTTTATTTTCCGTTCTTAGCTTCTTTGCAAAGAGAACCTGTTACCCTTGAGGATCTATTCACTGCTGACCTCTCTCCTCTTCTTCACTTGTCATTGTTGGGACCAGGGACATAGTGTTAGGAACTGCAGGGGAGGGGAAGGAAGAGAAATTCTATTTTAATCCAACACTAATTTCTCAAGGGCTGTCTTATCCTGAACTCCATCACAGAAGAAAATTCTGTGTATGCTGAATTAACCCTCGCTTTCCCTGCTTTCTGTAGACTAGAACAGATGACTAAAGAGAACCAGGCAATTTTAATCCCCTAGGTCAGAACTCACACTGGTAACTTATGCTCTCAATTTAGTCTACAGATGTGTTTTATTCTCCTGACATGGTCTTAAAAAACATCAAGACAATATTTTTAAAATTTATATGGTTCACATAAAAATCCAAATTTTCTAAATAATCTTGAAATAGTCTTTTTCTCTTGAAAAATCTGGCAATACTTGAACCACATTCTTACAAGACAATAAGCACCAGGAGTTGGAATGTGGCTGTTCCCCTTCCGGAAAAACTAGGCCCAGGGTCACTTGCTGTTTGTCATTATGCTTACTTGGTATTTTTCCTTACAGCCGTGAAATATCACTCTCAATATCACTATCAAAAGGACCATAAGGAGGAGATTAAGAGGGCAAAATGATTTCTTATGCCTACCTGTCTTCACTCATATACATTACCTACTGCCCCTATAGACTTCTGAATTTATGAGTCTTAGATATAGATGGTAAAATGATGCCTATTCATGGAGAAAACATGACAGCAGTCACAACGATACTGATAATAATAGCTAACATTTAATTGATTACTTAGTGTTACTGCACTTTATATACAATGCATAATAAATAGTATTAGAACCTTTATTTTACACATGAAGAAGTAGAGTTTACAAAACTTATTTAATTTCTCAAGGGCATGCAGCTCGTTAGTACATAATTTAGGAATCAAATGCAGGTGTCTTTGACATCCAAGGCCATACTTTCAATCAATATATGCACTAGCTCTATAAGATATAAAATGTTCAACTTAATAAACCAGCAATTCATGCTTTTCATAGTCTTGTTTAAATGATTCCTGGGACCCTTTTTAATAACATCGCTACATAAACACTGAGAGTGACAGTTATCCAAGACTCAGTATAGATTTAAAAAAAACATAAAACATATATGTTCAACAAGTTTCCAACATTAACTTTTTAGCATGATTATTTACTGGTTTGGCTAATTATTTTTACCATGATATATCTGATTAATTATCAACAACTTCAAGCTGAATTATAAATGGCTTTTTTAAGAGCTATCAGCGCTGGCATATCACTTTGTAACATGGCTAGATTTCTTAGGCCAGGATCCGGCAGCTGAGTCTTTGAACACTGTAATCTCAGATGACAAGCCAAAGATACTTCTGTATCATCCAGGATCCTAGAAAAAAACCTGATGGCAAATGCAAATTAGGTCATTTAAAGAGAGTCATAGGTTTAAGCAGGGAATTGCATCATTGGCATTCCTAGGTACGAAAGGACATGGTAAGGGAGTGCTTACCAAAACCTAGAAATTGAGAGAGCTGTGTGGAAAGACTCACCTAAAAGCACTATAAGCTTTGCTTAAGAGAAGCAGTCAGGCCATAGTGATGCTGCAGGGATGGACCCAGAGAAAGGAACATCAGCACCACACTCTTTGGGCCTCCAATCTCTTACCAACTCTTGACATAAGTCAGAGGGAAAGAGAACCCACTGATGTAACCGACAAATTGTTAGCCCTTCCAAGGCACAGGGTGAGATGGAAAAGGGTGCAGGGTGCATCTTCAGTGGCAAATGGAAGATATTTGACACCCCTGTCTTAGCTAAAATGACTAGGATTTCCAGACAGACAGATATATTTTCCAATATAAATTCAGACAAACCATCCAGCAACCTGTACTTAACTGGGGAAAGCTCCAAACTAACGAAAAAAAAAAAAACTGTCACAGAATTTTAGTATGGGAAACACATTCAGAGGTCTGGTTTTATTCCTTATCTGAAGCATTAATAACTGCTAACAATACCTCAGAGTGATCTCATCCATCCTCAGCTTGAGCACCTAAAATGATGAAGAACTTTCTTAGTCTCGAATAATCCACAATTCCTTAAGTTGCAAGTGATAGACGTATAACTCATTGAAATTCAAACATTGACATAGCTGTGGATACCAAGTGTGCTTTCATGCGAAGCTGGATTCAGGGGCTCAAACAGTATCATTAGGGACAGGGCTTTTTGTTATTGGGTTCACTCTCCAGAAACCTCCTCTGGGATGTCGGCAAGATGGTTGCTGACAGCTCCAGTTTTACATGCTTCCCACTTCAGAAACAAAGATTCAGCAAAATCCAGAACTTGAATCTCATTGGACTGATAATTATTATGTTTCAATTCCTGAGCCACTAACAGTGTCAAGGGGATAAAATAATGAATTAGTCAGGCCTCAGTAAAGTGCCCAAACTGGAAATAGTTTATCCCACTCAGAGCACCTGAATTTAGAGTGGGAGACAACTGGTCTCACAGATAAATCAGGATTCTATTGTTTCCAGCAGGAGGAGAAATGGGTACTGGACAGGAAAAAAAAAAAAAAAAGATGTCCACTACATTCCTATTATTAGAAAATTATTCAGAAATCTGCTTCTTGGTCCTAACTCTGCCTTGTGGAGTCTCTAGGAGATTATCTGTTCCCTCTTCTGTGTAAATCCCTTCATATATCTGAAAATATCTTACGCTTCTGTATCACACCAAGTCTTCCCTATTCAAAACACTACATCAGCTTTTATCTACTGTTCATGGCTCATATTTTCTAGACCTTATGTCATCCTGAAACATTCTCCTCTGTATTCTGTACAGTTTATCAATGATTCTCTTAAGGAACATTGCCCAGAAAAGGGCACCAAATGGGTAACTCTGAAAAATAATACAAGTTTGCATTTTTCGAACACTTTCTATTTTCTAATCATTGGTTCCAATAATGTTATATATTTTTAACATAATCTTAATATCAGTCTTCTGGATTAGTTACTATTATTATTGCTATTTTATAAGGTACTGAGAAGTTAAGCAACATTCCCAAGATGATTCAGCTGACAAATGGAATACTATACATTCCAATGAGCAATTTTGCCTCCCAAGTTTGTACTGTGATCCACTATAGGAACCGAAAAGCACAGCAAAGTTATGTAAACACTTTAGGAAAAGTTTTCATACTAGAAAGAAAGGAAATGGAAATTCTTCTAATATTAGGGATCATGTTTAACTGTCGCATTATATTTTTAAAAAAATAATAGCCAAAATTGGTTGGTGAGAAATGCAAACTTTCTTTTGCTGCCGATGGAACTTTTGTAACATTTCTGCAAAACAATTTGGCATCGTGTAACTAGAGTCTCAGAAACATATATTCTTTCAAAACATACAGCTTATGGATGTATTCAAATCCATAACTAAAAGAATGTATAGGCCGGGCATGGTGACTCATGCCTATAATCCCAGCACTTTGGGAGGCTAAGGCAGGTGGATCACAAGGTCAGGAGTTCGAGATCAACCTGGCCAATATGGTAAAACCCTGTCTCTGCTAAAAATACAAAAATTAGCTGGGCATGATGGCAGGTGCCTGTAGTCCCAGCTATTCAGGAGGCTGAGGCAAGAGAATCGCTTGAACCCGGGAAGTGGAGGATATCAGTGAGCTGAGATCACACCACTGCACTCCAGCCTGGGCGACAGAGTGAGACTCCATCTAAAGAAAAAAAAAAAATGTATAATGCTATGAATAATAAACATCAGAAACAATCTAAATAAACATTGAGCTTTTCGGGATTTGTTAAATAAATTTTTTTTTTTTTTTTTTTTTTTTTTTGCAGCCCAGGCTGGTGTGCAGTGGCCGGATCTCAGCTCACTGCAAGCTCCGCCTCCCGGGTTTACGCCATTCTCCTGCCTCAGCCTCCCGAGTAGCTGGGACTACAGGCGCCCGCCTCTTCGCCCGGCTAGTTTTTTTTTTTTTTTTGTATTTTTTAGTAGAGACGAGGTTTCACCGTATTAGCCAGGATGGTCTCGATCTCCTGACCTCGTGACCCGCCCGTCTAGGCCTCCCAAAGTGCTGGAATTACAGGCTTGAGCCACCGCGCCCGGCCACATGTTAAATAAAATTTTAAGACATCCCCAATGGAACATGAAACAACTATTAAAAAAATACTGATATATGTGGTTAATAATACACAAATATGTTTATTTGATGTTATGTTATTCTATTTTATTGAATTAGCTGGAAAAAAAGTAAAAAGTAAATTGAGAGAAACGAAACTAGAATGAAAGAGGAGGAGCTAAGGAGCTAATTATCTCATACAAATTTTCATTACTTTTTGCGGTGACTTCCTTTTGCAATTACTTTATGCAGTGACTTCATGTAGTGACTTCCTTTCACAATTGAATTCACAGAAATTTAATCCCTACGGATATTTCTAGGAGCCTATATATTACAGAGGGTGAGAAAACCTGAATGAAGTGAGAATTGTGCCTGCATCCCACATTAGCAACGGCCATTATTTATCAGATTGTGTTATGCCAAGGAACATTCATTTTCTGCGTCACTTCACCAGTTATACAGAGAAAATCTGTTAGGTCTTTACATGCCACATTTCGGCAGAGTTTTCAACTTCCTGATCTCCAGTCCTTTCAGAAAACAACCTATGGAAGCATAAAGGAAATCATCTGAATCTCCGCTCCTGTGAAATCTGCCTTATTTTCTCTCTAAATTTAATTGAAAAATAAAGTCTCCACCCTATATAAAGACTTTTCCCCTCTGCTTTTTACTACTCAAGCCCTACAACTTAAGGTATGGTGTTTTTGTGTACAAAATGACACCATGTTAATTGTGGAAGGTATTAAAAATAAGGACAAATTTTAAAAAATGAAAGAAAAGTATTCACAATCCTTACCATTAGTGCCACTTTTAACATGGAGATATACACCTTTTTTTACATAAATGAAATAGCATTCTGCATCCTGTGCTATATCTCGTTTATACTTATCTATATTTACTGCATGTTTTAAAGCAGGATAATTACCAAATACATGTGAGTATATTGTTTAAAAAACTTTATTTCTCAGGTGAAGGAGTAAGAAAGCAAGAGGCTTTTGATACCTTAGTATGTGCTCATATTATAGTTGCCACAAAAAGCAATCAAGGAGGAGGGCTGTGGAGGACAAGAAGGAATCTAATCTATGTATTATTATTATCCCTAATTATTGTGGGTACATAGCAGACACATGTATTTATGGGGTACATGAGATGTTTTGATACAAGCATGCAATGTGAAATAAGCACATCATGGAGAATGGGGTATCTATCCCCTCAAGCATTTATCTTTTGAGTGACGAACAATCCAATTATACACTTTAACTTATTTTAAAATGTAACACTAAGTTATTATTGACTATAGTCACTCTATTGTGCAATCAAATAGTAGGTCTTATTCATTCTTTTAAAATGTTTTTTGTACTCATTAACAATTCTCACCTCCCCATCCCCAAACCCCCACTAGCCTTCCCAGCCTCTGGTAACCATCCTTCTACCCTCCATTCATGAGTTCAATTTTTTTGGTTTGTAGATCCCACAAATAATTGAACATATGTGATGTTTGTGTTTCTGTGCCTGGCTTATTTCACTTAACATAATGATCTTCAGTTCCATCTATGTTGCTGCAAAAGAAAGAATCTCCATTTTTTTTTTTTTTATGGCGGAATAGCTCTCCATTGTATATATGTACCACATTTTCTTTATCCATTCATCAGTCGATGGACACTTACATTGCTTCTAAATCTTAGCTATTGAAAACAGTGCTGTGTTTATTCCCCACTTCCCACATGAAGAGTTTCAGACTCAGAAAGGTTATGTGACTTGCACAAGGTTATTTTACTATAAAATTGGGAGCCAGAAAAGAACTTGCTTGTGTTTGACTCCAATCATATTACTATAAAATGGGAGAACAAGACTATAAACAAAGTTGGGCCTTACTCCCACATATTCATGCTATTTCACTTTCTACTGTCTCCAGAAAATTCCTTACAGACAAAGCTCATTTTTTGGACAATTATCTATTGAATGCCTATGATCTTCCAGGTTAAGAACTGCGCACGTAAAACTAAACAAGCCAGAAAAGGTCCCTTCTTGGATGAATTATACATGCTAGAGGGGGAACACTAGGAAATGGGAAAGTAAACACATAAACCACAATAAACATATAAACAAATAGGCCCTTCCACCCCTGTTTTCCTTTAGGAAAGAAAGTCCATACTTTGGGCTTTCCTAGAAGGGGTCTCTGAGTCAAAAAGCTATGTCCCAGAACTGTTAGATATCAGGACTGTTCAGTTACTAGGGGTCTCATTGTGAGAGATCCTTTATTTTTCTCTTTTTGATGTCTAGAACTCAGTACTGGTTGATAGCGTCCACTTGCAGAGGAGTTCAGATAATGGTAGGTTTTCCTTCCTAATCAGTGATTATGGGACCTTGGGATCAAGAAATACAAAAACACCAAAATCCATATTGTCAAAATGTATTGCATACTACTCAAGAGAACTAATTCTGCAGCCAGACTGCTTGGGTTCAAAACCTTCACAAGCTTCCAATTGAGAACTAGGGCAAGCTATTAAACTACTCCAGCTTTGATGCTTTCCATTTGTAAAATGGAAATTACAATAACACTTATTTCATAGGTATTGTGAGTATTAAATGAGCTAAAATGTAGAGAGGACCTTGAACAGTGTTAGGTACATAATAAATACTTTTTAAGTGCCATTGCCATGGCGTTATGATATGATATTATAACAGTGGGGGCACATCTCACCATTATGAGCATTGGAGTGGTGCACATCTTGTCATGTATCTGAGCCTTGCTTACTACCTATTGCATGTGTAATATCAAACACATTACTTAAATTCTCTAAATTTTTTTTTCTTTTGTTTTGTTTTCTTTTTTTTTTTTTTGGCATCTTTTAAACAGATTTCATCGGTGCCTACTTCTGGAGACTGTTTTGAAAATTAAATGAAATAATGTAAAAAAGGACTAAGAATTCTGCACAGCACATGGTAATATCCTACTAAATGTTAACTCTGATTAAATTTGCAGTCACAGAGCACATTAGAACATTTCTTTCCTGCCCACTGTTCCACCATGCTCCAACTTTATCTCTTCTCTAAGGTCTCTAATTCACTTTAGCCCCACATTGTTAGGAGAAAAAACATCTCACTTTCAATCAGGTGAAATACTTACTTTAAATAAGCTAAATCAGGAAGTTAAGACAGTGTAATAGTAAGCGTGTGTGTGTGTGCGCGTGTGTGCACACAGATATCTGCACGTGTGTGTGCATATGTTAATTTTTATTAATTTTTTAAAAATTAAAATTAATAAAAATTAATTTTTATTATAGTCTGAGAGTACATCTCTCTGCATGTAGATTCCCTGTAAACCTTCTTTAAATTGTTCTCTCTGTTGCCACACCGTTTTTTTATTTCCTTTGGTATATTACAGCATCAAAATTTTTTTCTCTTGTGATACTTTGGAACTATTATGTAAAAGAAGAAAAGAAATGAATTCTGACATAAGATTCACTATAGTAGCTTTCTGGAGTCCCTGTAACATTATGTGATGCTAAACCTGCGGGTCAAGTTCTCTTTGATTTTAAGTCAGGACTGCTGCTTGTTTTGCTGTTTTATTATGCCAAGACTATATTTTCCTGTAGAGTGTCAAGCAGAGACTCATATAATTGAACAAATTCTACCTCTTGTTTTGATCTTTGTAATAATAATTAGTAATTTTCACATTCAGGCTCTGATTATTAAGTACAGATACAATCCATATAATAGAAAACTGTGTTTTACATGGAAGCATTAGCAGCACCTCCTCATATGATATTTCTCATCATTACAAAATTTGTCTGTACAATCAATAAGGTTTACCAAGTGACTACTATGTGAACTGAACTGGGGATTCAATATTGAAAAAGATGGGTGAGTTTACACCTTATCGATTGTACATTCTAGTGGAGGATACAAGCAATTCATTAATACACACATAAATAGAAAAAACATTATCCAGAAAATGTAAAGTGATGGGGAATAAAGCAGAGCTGATGACTGTGGGAGGAGGAGCTCAGAAAAGACCCCTCACTAGAGGTAATACCTGAGCCCAGACCTAAAGTCAAGAAAGAGACAATAAAATGAACTCTGCAGGAAAATGAGCCAAGAGAAAATAGCAAGAGCAACATTTTGAGGTAGGAATAAATTTATCATATTAAGGCACAGAAAGAAGGCCTGCGTGTCTGTTACATGGTTAATGATGAAAGGATAGGAGATCAGAGATGCAGCCCAGTAGTCTCCTACTTGCTTACTGCATGGAAAGAACTCTGATCCATTGTGTTTTATTTTTCTTATTTGTTAACTTTCCAACAAATGAGTAAGTGAAAGGAAGAACAGGTACAATGCTAAAGGTGCACAATTTTCCTATAACTGCTATTTAAACCATGGAGTGCCATTTTCTATGTCTGTATGATATAAGCATAGATCAATTCAGATTGGAGTCTTCACAATCTTATGCTACGATCTTGAAAGGCAGGATATGAGAAACCAACACATTGATGAGGTTCTACTCAGCGTTAACTTCCTCATCTGCAAAATGGGGCTACTAATAATAGCATATCAGCATAAGCACATAATATCCACAGCATCAAGCTGCAGCATGGTGATAAACACATTGAAACCTGCATTTCTGAGATACTGTGGCATTAATCTTCATTTTGGTTTATGCATTTACACAGCAGCTGGGAAAACTGCCTTCTTAGAAACCCAATGTTGTGCTCACAGGGATGAATGACTACACAATTCATTTTCAAGGCATAAATCATTTTTCCTTTACCTTTCTTATGCTTCATAATGATGCTAATGGCTGAAAGGTCACCAATTTCCTGGCTGTTTATATTCAGCAGGGTTAATTTTTTCAACTGGTCAGAAAATGTCAAGCCCATCAGTAGCATTATTCACTTCATTAGCTAATGTAGTATAATTTAATGTTTTGGGGATCAAAGAAAAGACACATTTGAAGAATACCTTGGAATAAGACTGAGAATATTATTCAAAAGAGAAATTCTCTACTTAAATTACCATAATCACTTCAGTTGATGATCTTTTCTCAGAAAATGACCATATATGTCTATATGTCAAATGACTGTACATATCATTTTCCAAACAGCCCTGAGCCATGCTTTAAAAGAAAAAACCTTTAGTACCATTGTATAATCATTCTAATGAAAAATATGTATTAAGCCCTTAATATGTGCAATGCTCAGCTGGGCATTTAAAAAATTATCTTACAAAACACTCGTGACATTCCCATGAAAAGAAACTATTTTTCCTGTTGTGCAAATGAGAAAAATGAATGTTTCAGAAAGTCTAGGGGGAGGGCACCGTGGTTCTGAGGGTACATTGGCTGAGGCTTTACTGTGGTCACATGGGCACTGGTCTTGCCTGACTCTTGGTTATGGCTTGGAATTAAGTGAAGTGTTGTTTTAAGGCTTAAATGGTAGGAAAAGAGCATGCTATCGCTTTCAGCTTTGTGCATAGCTCTGTTCCGGCTTTGCCCTCAGCCTTCCTCTCTTCACCATAATCTACTTTACTGGAACGTTAACCATTAAGAGAAGAAAGATATCATCGCCCTGGGATCCCTGTATCAAGATTCCTCATGATCTAGCTCATGGTGACCTCCGGGAATGCATTTCCTGATGCCTATCTCTTCCTCCACCTTGCTGCAGCCATCCTAGCCTCTGTCCTTAATATGTATGACAGTGCTAGCACATAGTAGATAGTCAACAAAAACATGTTAAATGCAGCAAATCCTACAGTGAGTAAAGGTAATGTGTGAAAGTATTTCTAATCCTCTCATTAAAACACAGTTTTCAGAACTTTATTTTTATTTCTATTTGAACCTTACTTCCAGGGCATATAAATTAAAATAAACACAAAACATGGTGCAGAATTTTCTCAGTTATTGAAGTAGGGATTGTCATCTGACACTCTAAAGGGACTTATTCTTGGCATAATGTGACAGCAAAGAAAGTGATAGTACTGACTTAGAATCAATAGGAAATTAACCTGCAGGTGGGAAACCCTCTAATTTAGCATAATACAAACCTACAGCTGCCTCAAGAAAAGTCAATGATTTCTTTACTACTTTTACAAAATATTTTCAGAATATCATAACAGAGAAAATCATCCTGATATCCTAATTCCCAGGATAAAAAGTAAGCAAAAATAAAATGATAATGGTGTTAGAGAATAGTATCATTTTAACGATTATTTAAGTAGATTAGGTGAGTACTCTAGCAACATTTGTCCTATTTTTTCACTAATTATTTTCCTTTCCTGTTGATAAAATACCAAGCCATAAGCTGTTGCAAAATAATGTTGTGTTTTTTAATCAGTGTTATTTATAGCTCAGTAAATCTAATAACCCAGAGCTGATGCTGAAATGTTTGTCCCAAAAATGGTGAATTCCATGCTTTTGTATTCCCATGCCGTGAACTGGGCAGACCATTCCTAAATGCCCAGAGTTGGCAAATCTCATAGGATGGGATAGACACCCAAGTGACCATGTGTATGCAAGGGGATGCGGAATGAGAAACTCTGCCCAATTTACAATTTTGTCAAGAGTTGGCTCTTGGAAAATGGAGGACAAAAATAAACTTATTTGTTGTTAGACCTAAGAATAGTCCACATTAAAAATAGTCTTCATTAAAAATAAAAGCAGATTTCCAAAAAGAAAGAAAAGAAAAACATGGAGGGAAGGAAGGAAGGAAGGAAGGAAGGAAGGAAGGAAGGAAGGAAGGAAAGGAAACCCTGATATCCTGATGATCTGGTGGCCTGAGTATGGTATTGAGAGTCCAGAACACTCATATTCTAGATGGCTCTGCCACCTACCAAGTGCGAAGCTTAGGATCACAGCTTAAACTCTCAGAGCTTCAGCATTCTACTTCATAAAATGGAAGGACTTTCTTCTTCATAAGATGGAAGCAATTTCTATCTCAGAAACATCTTTAGAGATAAACAAAACAAGGACTTTTTATCAAAAAAGTGCTTTGTAGATTAAAATGCCAAACAACTGATCTATGAAGACTGATGTGTGAAGCAATTCATATAGCAGTTATGAGTGACTGGAATCTGTCCATTTTTTGTTGAAATTCCAGCTAGTGAGCTGAATGGCTTCGAACAAGTGATTCTTGCTTTCAGAACTTTAGTTTTCTTATCTGTAAAATGGGAATAGTAACAGTATTTCTTTGTGCCTTTTTCTTTCTTCTTTTTTTTTTTTTTAGATGGAGTCTGGCTCTGTCACCCAGGCTGGAGTGCAGTGACTTGATCTCAGCTCACTGCAATCTCCACCTCCCAGATTCAAGCGATTCTCCTGCCTCAGCCTCCCCAGTAGCTGGGACTACAGGTGCATGCCACCACGCCCAGGTATTTTTTTTTTTTTTTGTATTTTTAGTAGAGACGGGGTTTCACCATGTTGGCTAGAATGGTCTCGATCTCCTGACCTTGTGATCCGACCGTCTCAGCCTCCCAAAGTGCTGGATTTACAGGCATGAGCCACCGTTCCCAGCCTTTGTGCTATTTATTTTCTCTTTGCTTCTTCACAATCCGTCTCCTTTTGTGCCCATCCTGCTCTTTACCCACAGAGATGAGCTCTGTGGAGTAGATCAATAGGATGCCTGGCCATCTGACTTTCAGATGGATGTGGCCCATGGAAAGCATAGATGAACAGAACATGGGAAAGAGTGAGGTAAACATTGATTCTTCTGGATCCCTTCCTATCAGATCTCACTAGTTTGCCTGCCACTCTCCACCTAAACCAAAGCTCCAGTTAAATGGTCCTCTCTCACAGCCACAGCTATTCTCTTCAGATTCTGTAGCAACTTCCTGTCCGGGTTCCTTCAGGCCTAGAGGCAGTAATGACTAACTTGCTGGTTTACTCACCCACTCTGTTACCTTCTCTAACTGTGATCACAGTTGTGTAAACAGTAGTTCCTTTATTCAAATCTTTTTCATTACTCTGTGTGAATGTCTCATTTGTTTTCTCATTTGAGAAACAGCTGATACGAAAGGAAGGCTTGAGGAAACAAATCCTTACATAGAATTCTGAGAGTAGGCACCTCACATATTTGAGGACACAGATACTCTCCTTGTAGGAGATAAGGGGAGAAAGAGTATTCCATTAGCTATGATGGTATTATAATTACACAGGTTATCACTGGAGATGCCCTGGGATGAAGTGCAAATGAAAAGCACAGTATCAGGAGATCAAGAGATTTTGGCACTTGGTTTCTATGGTGACAGTATTGATCAGAATGTGTTGGGGTTAGTTAGCTCCTTCTGACAGCCCTGGAGACCTGATAGACCCCCAGAGAAAGCACAAATTGGAGTTTTTAACCTCATGGCCCATAACTCAAGTGAAAATCGGAAAGCCTTGATGATAACTTTGTAGGAGCCCTTTGCAGTAGTCCCATAGTCATGCATAGGGCTGATAAGTCGGCAGTGGAGCCCAGGGTCTGAAAGTAAGTGATCCTGAGTTGAGAACCAATTAAATATTCAACCTCATCACGTCATTTATACAATGACTGATGACAAAGGAGTCGTGAAGGATACAATGGAAGGGTACATTTAGGCAGAACACAGATGAGGCTTAGAACTTTGCATCCCTAAACCTTCCTAACAGAGACAGGTATTCTAAACACAAAATCAATAAGGTAAATACTAGCATAGTCAAAACAGAGAATCATAAGACCTGATCTAAAAGGAAATAGTATATATGCCAAAACAGCTTCAGGACATTGCCAACTTATATCAGGAGAAGGGAGTTAGGGCAGCAGGTACAGGAGTGAACATTAAGGGTATTAGACTAACAATGCCAAAATATAAAACTGTCTATGAGCCAAATTTATTGATAGGGGTTCACTAACTAATTTATTGATAGGGGAATATAATTAATCATCTGTTTGGTTGATTCATTAAACTTGGCTTCAGTAATATCCTAAAGCCAGTAAGGTTAAAATGTCAGAACTTCCCTGGCACCATTACTTGGGAAGGAGTCAGAAGATACAGGGAGATGGGGATAGTAGAATAGACTTGTTCAGTCCTATCTTAATCACCATAGCACCAAGAGATTCCAGAGAACGCTCTCTTTACCAAAATCTTAAGAAATGCATCCATGAGAGGATATCGGCATCCTTTGAAAACAATACGTTGGCTGTCCTCCTAAGTTAGGCATAACTCGAAGTGTTGTAAAGGGAGCTGTTCTCCTGTCTTGATGGGAAAATGTGATCCTGGAGTAGTAGGGCTACCTAGGACTTGGATGCTGCGACTGAAGCTTTTGTCTTACTCCACCGGGTACAGAATTTTACCCAGCCAATGTGCTGGCAGATGGCAAGAGTGTAATGGGTGGTGAAATAGAGAAGCTACAATTATAAACCTAGGCATCATGTCCAGAAACAGAAGTTGAAATTGCAACAGCTACCTTTGTTTATAAATACATTCTGTCCTCCTGCCTCATATGAAGAGCAGCAGTGGTAGCTGATTCTTTGGGAGAACTTTCCAGCTGAGTGGCCCTCTGCTATATCTATACATATTCTCTCCAATTTCTAATAACTGCTCCTTTTTCAGACCCCATGAGCCTAGTGTTGCTAATGGATCAATGTTGCTCTTCACCAACCCCTATTGATTTTTCTTAATATTATCCATACCTTTGTAAGTTGTCTCTTTTAGAAGACTTTTTAAAATTTGTCACATTTAGGCATGCTGTTTCCTTATAGGACCTCAACTGTTATGCTATCTCATTAGTTTGTTGTGGAGATCAGGTAATTAATAAAGTCTTTAGAGCAGTACCTGGCACATGTAATTACTCAGGAAATGTTAGCTATTGTTATCCTGGCTGCTGTTGATTATTATTATCATATTTAAAGGAGTTAGATAATCTGGTAAAGAGATATCATGACAGTGGAATACTAATGAAATGTCTAGCAAAGAGAAAACATTCAATCAAAAGTTTTTTTTATTACAATATTAAATTCTCAGTGTTTAAAAAGGATCCACTAACAGTCATTGAAATAATGGGCCTCTCTACCATAAAAACTTTATTTTACTTATTTCTTCTTTTGTAAGTGTTAATTTTCTCTAATTAGCCAATCAAAACAGAATACTTTAAAATGAATTTTTCATGCTTCAGTTCTCATGCTAATAATCCAGCCACCCTTGGGCTGGCTGGCACAGGAAAATCTAGGTGGTCCACTGACAGTGTGCTTACTGATAAATTTTGACTTAGAAAGACAGGCAAACTGAATGAAAAATAAAATATTTAAAATTCCCAAGCATGTGTAGATATCACACCATAAAATTTCATAGCAGCAGTAACAACCATGAAAAATTGATGTGGCTTTTCCACACCATCACCTAAGAGCCATAACTTGGGTCACTATGGAAAAGAAACCAAACCAGCCAGTTGAATAGAGGCTTCTATTGTGGAGTGTGAGGAGGAAGACATGGAAAACATATTTCCAAAATGTGTTCAAATAATATGAACTAATTTGTGAGTAGGATCAATAAAGGAATATTCCCTTTACAATGCTAAGCCCAGCAGCCATCATCAAATGACCCTCCCTAAATAGATAATCCTTCTCATGGTCTGATTTAGTTCTTGATACTAAATATGAAACCTAAGGAGGAATAACAATTTCAGATAGATTAAAAGATACAATGTAATTCTGCAGAATTTTTAAATTTTGCTCAAGAAAGGACCTAAGAACCCTGACATTTGAGATCTCCCAATAATACATAAGGTGACTGATATGTTTTTGCTCTATCCCCCACCCAAATCTCACCTTGAATCATAATAATCCCCATGTGTTAAAGTCAAAGACCGGTGGAGACAATTGAATCATGGGGGCAGTTTCCCTCATACTGTTCTCATGATAGTGAATAAGTCTCAAGAGATCTGATGGTTTTTTATAAATAGGTGTTCTCCTGCACAAGCTCTCTTGCCTGCCACCATGTAAGACATCTCTTTGCTCTTCCTTCATCTTCCACCATGATTGTGAGGCCACCCCAGCCATGTGGGACAGTGAGTCCATTAAACCTCTTTTCTGTATAAATTACCCAGTCTTGGGTATGTCTTTATTATAAGCATGAAAACAGACTAAAACAGTAAGTTTGTAACAGGTTTTGGAGCACTGCAGTAAAGATATGCAAAAATGTGGAAGTGGCTTTAAAACTGGGCAATAGGCAGAGGTCAGAACAGTTTGGAGGGCTTGGAAGAAGACAGGAAGATGTGGGAAAGTTTGGAACTTTCTAGAGATTTGTTGAATGGCTTTGACCAAATGCTGCTCCTCTCAGATGGAGATGAGGAACTTGTTGGGAACTGGAATAAAGGTCAATCTTGCCATGGTTTAGCAAAGAGACTGGCAGCATTTTGTTCATGCCCTAGAAATTTGTGGAACTCTGAACTTGAGAGAAATGATTTAGGGCATCTGGCACAAGAAATGTTTAAGCAGCAGAGCATCCAAGAGGTGACTTGGGTGTTGTTAAAAGCATTCAGTTTTATGTACTCACAAAGATATAGTTTGGAATTGAAACTTATGTATAAAAGGGAAGCAGAGCATGAAAGTTCAAAAAATTTGCAGCCTAACAATGTGAAAGAAAAGAGAAACCCATTTTGTGAGGAGAAATTCAAGCTGGCTGCAGAAATTTGCAGAAGTAACAATGAGCCAAATGTTAATTGCCAAGACAATGGGCAAAATGTCTCCAGGGCATGTCGGAGGCCTTCATGGCAGCCCCTCCCATCACAGGGCTGGAGGTCTAGGAGGGAAAAATGGTTTCTTGGGTGAGGCTTAGGCCCTCCTACTCTATGCAGCCCCCAAACATGGTGCCCTGCATCCCTACTGTTTTAGCTCCACCTGTAGCTACAATGAGCCAATGTACAGCTCAAGTCATTTATTCAGAGGGTGCAAGCCCCAAGTCTTGGTGGCTTGCACATGATACTGGTCATGTGGGTGCACAGAAATCAAGAGTTGAGGTTTGGGAACCTCTGCCTAGATTTCAGAGAATGTATGGAAATGCCTGCATGTCCAGGCAGAAGTTTTCTGGAGGGGTGGACCCCTCATGGAGAACCTCTGCTAGGGCAGTGTGAAAGGGAAATGTGGAGTGAAAGGGAAATGTGGGGCACTGCTTAGTGGAGCTATGAGAAGAGGACCACCATCCTCTAGACCCCAGAATAGCAGATCCTCTGACAGTTTTCACCATGTGCCTGGAAAAGCTGCAGACACTCACTGCAAGCCCATGAAAGCAGCCAGAGGGGGTCTATACCCTGCAAAGTCACAGAGGCAGAGGTGGTGGGAGCCCACCTCTTGTATCAGTGTGACCTGGATGTGAGACATGGAGTCAAAGGAGATCATTTTTGAACTTTAAGCTTTAATGAGTGCCCTATTGGATTGTGGACTTGCATGGGGCCTTATAGCCCCTTTGTTTTGGACAATTTCTCCCATTTGGAATGGATATATTTATCCATTACCTGTAGCCCTGTTGTGTCCAGAAAGTAACTAACTTGCTTTTGATTTTACAGGCTTACAGGTAGAATAAGGCTTGTGGTTATTATTGACTTGTCTTAGACTTGACTTGTCTAAGATAAGACTTTGGACTGTGGACTTTTGAGTTAATGCTGAAATGCGTTCAGACTTTGGTGGGCTGTTGGGAAGGCATGACTGGTTTTGAAATGTGAGGACATGAGGTTTGGGAGAGGCCAGGAGTAGAATGATATGGTTTGACTCTGTTCCCACACAAATCTCACCTTGAATTTTAATATTCCCCAGGTGTCAAAGGCAGATGGAAATAATTGAATCATGGGAGCAGTTTCACCCATACTGTTCTTGTGATAGTGAATAAGTTTCATGAGATCTGATGGTTTTAGAAATGAGTGTTCCCCTGCACAAGCACTATTATCTGCCAACATGATCTTCTTTTATCTTCTGCCATGATGTGATGTCTCCCAAGCCATGTGGAACTGTGAGTTCATTCAACGTCTTTCCCTTATAAATTACCAAGTCTTGGGTATGTCTTCATTAGCAGTGTAAGAACAGACCAATATAGTGACTGATCCAAATTTGGGGTATAGAGTTTTATTAGTAATCTAGGACCAAATAATGTCCCTTCCTAATTTCCCTGGGACCTT
The DNA here is from genome assembly GCF_000951035.1 of Colobus angolensis palliatus. NCBI lineage: Eukaryota > Metazoa > Chordata > Mammalia > Primates > Cercopithecidae > Colobus > Colobus angolensis. The sequence goes on along the minus strand of NW_012114966.1, from coordinate 4,334,851 downwards.
TGTTAGCAAATTTTCTCTGATTCCAAGTAGCAATCAGAGATAATTTTATTCTCCCCTGGATTCTAAATCTGAAAAATGGATTGATCACTTTTTCAGCTAATATTTGAGATTGGGGAAAATGTTTTCCTTCTTGACCTCTATCATCCTGGAGGACTCTGTCTCTGGGTACCACTGCCTCTGTCTATCTACACAAGTCAAGAGACTCAGAATGTTTGGCTTATTTCTGAAGCAGTGTTTCCAGTAAGGTCTTTGGGAATGGAGCCCAAACATGTGGAACATATCTGGAGATACATGGCCTTTTAGGTAATCCATGACAAGTCAGGTGTGCCAAAACTTAAAAAGAATGGCTTCTTTGCTAGAAGGAAAAATGCAAAATAAACAAACAAAACACTTGGAGTTCCAGAACTAAACATTCCAGGGTTATAAATGAATATGAGGAATATCCAGGGAATTCATCCCAGTTGCTGAAAGGCCCAGAACTTTGGGTGAGTCTTTTAGAAGAGTTTTGAACCAAATCCTTAAGGCAAGTATAACATAAAATGCTTCTTTTATATTTTTCTGTAGTATTCAAAAAGTTGTTAAAACCTATGGCCTGAGTCCCATTCGAAGTCAGAACAGGAGAGAAATAAGTCATTTACATGAAAAGAAAGATGAGACCCCTTTAGGGCAGAGAAAATTGGTTATTTTCTTGGCCTTTGTATCTATTACCAGAGCCCAGCACTGTGCTTGACATATGGTGGGCATTCAGTACATGTTGCTTAAATGAATACATGGAGAGGAGAGACAAAGGTAGGCTGAAGATTTTCGGAAGACAATCTGCACCTACATTATTTATCATTTATCAATCAGCTAAGTTTCAAGCCATCATGAGACCTTCCTCTAGAAGACAACTGCTTTTCTGGAATATTTTCTTACTATCCTTATAACTCAAATGGAAACAAAAAGCAGGCATACAAGATCATTATCTTTCATAATCTGACCTAAAACAACTATGTTCCATAGCATCCTCTTCAGGATTTCATTCAGGAAATGGTTTTATTGTCTAATATACTATTATCCATAAAATTATTTACTTACTCAATGAGATATATTTATTGAGAGTTCTAATTATATTCCTTTATATATTCAAATAAGTTTCTCCCACCCTGTTTTCTATTTTCTTTCCTCTTTTCTGTCCTTTCTTTCTTCACTAGTATCAGTCATGTCAACTCATTTCTTTCCCTTCGCTATTTCTATATTTGTGGTGAAACATGTCCTATATTTTCTGATTATTTGATTTAAATATTATCATGCTTCTTTGATGTAACAATTTAATTACCCTTTCTAGAAAAAAAACTGTATCTAATTTTAATTTCCCCCTTTCCTCATAATTCAATAATTGTACATTTGGTAGCTTAATCAGTTAATTGTGCATGTGCAAAATATGCTTTAATAGTTTAAAGACTCTCTTTTATTTAGTTGTTATCAAAAGGGATTAATGTTTGGGTTTAGAAGATTTGTGGGTAGATTATTTTATAGCTTCCACATCCTTTAATGGCATCAGGGGCCAATGTGACTTCTATTTTTAATAAAGGAAGAGCTTCTTATATACAGACTTTGGAAGCCTAAGAATTGAATGGAGGATATTTCTTACAACGAACAAAACAAAACAAAACAAAAACAAACAAAAAACTGTGCTGTACTGATATAGAGGCTTGCGGTTATTATTGAATTGACTATTCAAAGCAGCCACCCCCTTTTTGAAAATGGTAGAAATTATATAGAAAATAGGACATATCTTAGCCAAGGTCTAAACTTGCTCAGGCCCTGATCTGTAAATTTATTAAAGTTTCATGATTGAACCCTGAGGATTGGAAGTTAATTGATAGCTTTTGTTTTCTATCCACCATGGACAATATAAAGTATCAGAAATTTTTGAATGAATCCTCCAGCATTAATCTTTTACCCTAGGGAAAGGTTCCTATAGGTAATGAGATTAAAGAGAACCACCAGCTACTTTAGCCTTCCTTTTTTCGGGGCATTTAAAAGTGACTTCAGGTTGTGAGTATCAGGCAGCTCTGAAGAAGAGCTGATGCCCTGCTATGGCTATAAAAACTTTGCCATTCCTTCCTTGCCCTAGTTCATCTCTTGTTCTTGAAGGTGCTGAAAAGGATACTTGCTTAGTTGCTGACGCTCTGCAAGTCTTCCAAACCACAATAAGGGAAACTTAGTTTCCCCTAAAGCACAGTCAAGTTTAATAAACGTTGAACATCCTTGAGGATAGTGCTTGTCTTATTTTTCTTGGCGTCTCTCCTGACAGGTACAGTCCTTGCTCCACGGAGCTAAAGTTTCAAAATTTCACCTTCTCCTCCCACATGATTCTTCTTCCTCTTTGTCTTCTCCTCCTAAATTTAAGTCTTTCTGTCACTTGCTTAGCCTAGTGAGTTTTGCTTGTTTGTTTGATAGTCGTGTATTTACAGCTTAACTTCTGACTTGCTAGTGGGATACTTACATATGACTGTGTACTGTGTGGGCCAGAAAGTGCCTCAGTGTACAAGTAAAATTCAGTGAGCTAAGGGCAGGTAAGAAATAACTGCTACATTCATACTTTAAAAATTTTCATGTCATATTACAAGAAACAAGTGCATGGTAGATGCTCAAAGTTAGTTATTCCTACTTGTCAATGAACTGATAAGGTAATGATGGAAGAATATTGTAATGTATGTTCACCTGTAAATGTAGATAAATGCCTACCCAAAAACATGATGCTGACATCAAGACTTTATCATACCACATACACAGAGATATGAAAAAGCCTGTTACTTTCACAATTGTAAGAGCAGGCAGGCCTCTCCATCAGGTTCAAAGTATCTTGAGAAAGCAAGCAAAGGTGACTGGCTTAGAGTGAGTGTCCCATCAACATGTGAGGTGCTAACATAAAACTTAGCACTAGTCTATCTACGTCTGCAGGTTACCATAACAATAACACACAGGAATACAGAGAAGTGTCAAAGAATAACTTAAAATGCATAGTTTTGGCCAGGCGCAGTGGCTCATGCCTGTAATGTCAGCACTTTGGGAGGCTGAGGTGGGAGGATCACCTGAGGTCAAGAGTTGAAGACTAGCCTGGTCAACATGCTGAAATCTGATCTCTACTAAAAATACAATAAATAAATAAATAAAGAAGCTGGGCGTGGTGGTGCGTGCCTGTAATCCCAGTTACTCGAGAGGCTGAGGCAGGAGAATCATTTAAACCCAGCAGGCAGAGGTTGCAGTGAGCCAAGATCATGCCACTGCACTCCAGCCTAGGAGACAGAAGACTCCATCTTAAAAAAATAAATAAAAATAAAATACATAGTTGGGCAGTAACTCTTGTAAGGATTTAAGGAAGTCAACATTCCCAATCAACTGGAATTGACGGGGCCATCAATAGAGAAAGTATTACGCATTGGGTACATTTATTCCAAAAGCATCTACTGAGTAAAGCTTTGTGCCAAGTGTTATGGGTAGAAAGTTAAATACAACACAGATTTCCTCCTGAAGGAATTCAAAGTCCAGTAATGGACTTAAAAAATACAGAATAATCATAGTAGAATTACCCTGTATAATAAGCACTGTAATGATAGTATGAAGTTGGTATATGGAAGCCTAGGAGAGTAATTGATTAATTCTGTCATTTGTGGGTTGAAAAGATTTCTTTATCTACTAGAAGACAGGAAAGAAAGAGAGCAACTAGTGAGAGAGTCCAGCTCAGCTATGGACCATGGCACTAGCCCTGATCGGTCAAAACACGTCTGATGAGTCCAGTGGCCACTCTGTCCACTTGGGCAACCCTTAACCATTGAGTCTTCCAGCTCTTAGGACAGAGTTAGGTCTATGAATAAGCACAGGGAAAATAATAATCTTTCCTATCTCCAACCAAAAAAAAATACGTATGAACGACTTATCACCCTAATGAGAGCTGAATTTTTTTACTTACGGAATAGATACCACATCATTTGGAAATATATTATTTACTATACCAAGTACATTGAACGCTAGCTCTTAAAATCCGTTAAACTAAGTCTCTAACATGTGTATGTTTGTCCCTATCCACTACTGACTCAACTCAAGTGCTCTTTTTTTTTTCTAAAGATGATCAGAAGAATATTATTTTGCAAATACTCTAAAATGTTCCCGTGATTTTGATTTAAGCTATTTTAGATATAGACATGGTTGCAGGTTACAGAGTCAAGATTCTGCTCACCAGCCAGCTCATAATCTTACTATATTATCACGTATCATTAAACAGTACAAAAAAGAAAGATTAAAACAACTCCCCCTCTCACACACACACACAGCATGGATCAAAGTCAAAGAGAAAATAAAACATAGGCCACTTGTCCTGCCATCAATAAGCCTATGAAATAAAATAATGAGTAAAAATAGTCATAAAGAGACAAATATAATAGACACCTTAACCTGATACCATGAATCTGACAGTAATATCTGTTAACTGACTACAGAAAGAAATCCAATGAGGGACCAAGGCTAAGTCCTTTTGAACATCCTGTTATTTATAAGCAAAAGAGAAAAAAATCAAGTGAAATAACTGTTCTATGAGTTGAACACTAATTTGTCTCAGTCAGCCAAGCCCTGCCTAGGGAAATGGCAGTTTCTTTGCCAACTATAATAAGAAAGGAGTTTCTGACTGCTTTTCCCTCACTCTCTCCTTGCCTTTACTCAACACTACCTTCGGTTCGAACAATAAAAATCCATTTACAGACTTATCATCCATTTACAGACAAATCCATTTACAGACAGATCAGTGGGTAAGGATGTTTGGTCCTTAGCTGGACCATCAAATGGCTGCATAGCCTGCAGTGGCAGCTGAATAATGGCATTAAAAGTAATGAAGTAGCAAAAGTGGCAAAACCAGTTCAATGGAGGATTTCAATAAATGGTGCAGGAGCAACTGAACACCCAAAGTCCAAAAAACAAAACAAAAAGAACTTTTACCTAAATATCACATCTTTTTATTAAAGTTAACTTGAAATAGATCCTAAACTTAAATGTGAAACACAATACTATAAAAGTTCTAGAAAAAAGCATAGGTGAGAGTCTTCTGGAAAAAAGCATAGGAGAGAAGCTTCTAGATCTAAGTCTAGGTAAAGTGTTCTTACACTTGACACCAAAAATACAATTCATAAAAGAAAAATTGAACAGCATTGAAATTAAAACCCTTTGCTCTGTTAAAGATCTTATTAAGAAAATACAAAGACAAATTTTAGACTGGGAGAAAACATTTACAAATTACATATCCAGCATAGTTCTTTTATGTAGAATATATAAAGAACTCTCAAAACTCAATATTAAAAATTCCTAACAGCACTGCCTTAGTTCATTCAGGCTACTACAACAAAATATCATACACCGGGTTGCTTATAAACCACAGAAAATTATTTCTCACAGTTCTGATGTCTCAGAAGTCTACGATCAAAATGTCAGCAGATTTGGTATCTAATGAGAACCTGCTTCCTCCTTAGATGAGCATTTTCTCACTGTAACCTCATGTGGCAGAAGAGGAGAAAAAGCTACCTTGGGCCTCTTTTATAAGGTTACAAATTCCATTCCTGTGTCAGCTCTCATAATTTGATCACCTCCTATAGGCCATACCTCTTCACACTATTGTGTTAGGGGTTAGAATTTCAACATATTAATTTTGAGGGGAGACAAACAATCAGACTGTAGCAGATGCTCAGCATCGCTAATTGTTAGAGAAGTGCAAATCAAAACCACAATGACATTTTACCTCATACCCATCAGGATGACTACTATCAGAAAAACAATAAATAACCAGTGGTGGCAAGAATGCAAACAAGTTGAAACTCTTGTGTGCAGTTGGTAAGAATATATAATGGTGCAGCCTTTATGGAAAACAGTATGGAGGTTCCTGGCTTAGTCTATTTTGTGCTACTGTAACAAAACATCACAGAAGGGCTTATGTATAAAGCAGAGAATTTTTTTTTTCACACAGTTCTGGAGGCCAGGAAGTCCAAGATCGTGGCACCAGCAGGCTCAATTGTCTGGTGAGTGTTGCTCTCTGCTTCCAATATAGCACCCTGCTAATGCATTCTTTCAGGAGACATGCTGTGTCCTCATGTGGTAGAAGATAGAAGGGCAAGGAGGCCAGTGCCGCAGGTTGTCTTTTTTATAATGGTCTTAATTCCATTTATGAGGAGAGAAATGTTCATAACCTAATCACCTCTTAATACCATTACATTGGCCATTAATTTTTCAATGCCTGAATTTTGGAGGGGACACATTAATATCTTAGCAGTTTCTCAAAAAATTAAGAATAGAATCACCATATGATATAGCAATTCCACTTTTGGATATACATCCAAAAGAATTCAAAGAAGAATTTTGAAGATATTTTTGCACATTCGTGTTCATCATATGGTTGATTATTCATAATAGCCAAGAGGTGGAAGCAACCCAAATATTCACTGACAGTTGAATGAATAAAGAAAATATGGTATTTACATGCAATGGAATATTATGTAGCCTTAAAAAGAAAGACATTCTGTCATGCACCACAACATTAGTCAACCTTGAGGACATTATCTTAGGCAGAGTGAGACAGTTACAAAGAGACAAATACTGTATGATTCTACTCATATAAAGTAGCTAAAGTAGTTAAAATCATGGGTACAGAAAGTAGAAAGATGGCTATTAAGGTCTAGTGGAAGTAGGAGGCAGCGTTAGTGTTCACTGGGTATAGAGTTTCTGCATTGGAAGATAAGTGTTTTAGAATCTGTTACACAATAGTGTCAATGTACTTAACACTACTGAACTATATGTTTTAAAATGAATAAGATGCAAATTTAGTGTTACATGTTTTTCAACACAACAAAAATATCCCATTAGAAAATGAGCAATCAAGAGGTTGAAAAAATAACCAACAGATTGGGAGAATATGTTTTCAAAAGACATACCTGAAAAGGAGTGTTATCCAAAATATACAAAGAATTCCTAAAACTCAGCAGAAAAAAAAAGAAAAGAAAAAGAAAAAAACAGTTCAAAGACTTTCACAGACACCTTACTAAAGAAGATGTACAAATGGCAAGTAAGCATATGAAAAAGTGCTCCACTTGTTGTCTCATTGGAGAAATACAAATTAAAACAACAATGAGATCATCAGAGAAATGCAAATCAAAACCACAATGAAATATCATCTCACACCAGTCAGAATGGCAAATATTAAAAAGTCAGGAAACAATAGATGCTGGTGACGCTGTCAATAATTAGGAACTCTTTTACACTGTTGGTGGGAATGTAAATTAGTTCGACTATTGTGGAAGATAGTATGGCGATTCTTCAAAGATTTAGAACAAGAAATACCATTTGACCCAGTAATCCCATTACTGGGTATATACCCAAAGGATTATAAATCTTTCTGGTATAAAGACACATGCTGTTTATTGCCGCACTATTTATAATAGCAAAGTCATGGGACCAACCCTAATGGTCATCAATGATAGACTGCATAAACAAATGTGGCACATATATGCCATGGAATACTATGCAGCCATAAAAAGGGATGAGATCATGTCCTTTGCAAGGACATGGATGAAGCTGGAAGCCATTATCATCAGCAAACTAACACAGGAGCAGAAACTAAACACCGCATGTTTCACTCATAAGTGAGAGTTGAACATTGAGAACACATGGACACAGAGAGGGGAACAACACACACCAGGACCTGGTGAGGTGTAGGGAGAGGGAGAAGTGAACTTAGAGGACAGGTCAATAGGTGCAGCAAACCACCATGCCACACGTATACCTATGTTACGAAGCTGCACATTCTGTACATGTATCCTTTTTTTTTTTTTAAGAAATAAAGGGAAAAAAATGAGATATTACTACATACCTATCAGAATGGCCAAAATTTAGAACACTGACAACCCCAAATGCTGGTGAGGATGGGAGCAACGGAAACACTCATTCACTGATAGTGGGAATTCAAATTGTACTGACACTTTGGAAGAAAGTTTAGTGATTTATAACAGTAAACATTCTTACTATATGATGCAGTAATCACACTGCTTGGTATTTACTCAAAGGCATTGACAACATGTCCACACAAAAACCTGCATATGGGTGTTTATATTAATAGCAGTTTTATTCATAATTGCCAAAACTTGGAAGCAACCAAGATTTCCTTTGGTAGATGAATTGGTAAATAAACTGTGGTACATAGAGACCTTAGAATATTATTCAGCACAAATAAGAAATGAGCTATAAAACCATAAAATGACATTGAAGGAATTTAAATGCATGTTATTAAGTGAAAAAAGCCAACCTGGAAATGATATACAGTGTATGATTCTAAATATATGTCATTCTAGGGAAGACAAAACTGAGGACAGCAAAAAGACCAGCAGTTACCAGGCAATGAGGGGAGCAAAGGGTGAATAGGTGGAGCACAGAGGATATTAAGGGGAGTGAAACCACTGTCTATGGCACCATAATGATGAATACATTACATTATAAATATGTCCAAAGTCATAGATTGTACAACACCAAGAGTGGACCCTTTATAGACACATCCACCCCTTTTCCCCCATATCTCATTCATGACAATCAGTAATCTGATCTCCATATTAATAACTGTGTTATTTCATAAATGTTAATTAAATAGAATCATGCCATATGTATCCTTTTGAGATTTTTTTTCACTTACCATAATTTCTTTGAGAGTCTTGTCATAATCTAGTTAGTATCATGATTGTCATTGTGGTTACATGAAGCTCCACATAAGATATAGCTCTATAAACATAGAGCTATAAACAGACACACACACACACTACATACACACAAATGAGTGCATATATAACTGGTAATATGTGAAAAAGCTCTATAATTTGTACCAAGTTGGACTTCCTGGATTTGATAATGTACTATAGTTATAGAAGGTGTTGACAATGAAACGAGCTAAGTAAAGGGTGCACAGAACCTCTCTGTACATTTTTTACAACTATAATGTGCAATGTATAATTGTTTCAAAATAAAATATTCTTTTCAAAATAAGTTGGAAGAAAATTTCAGTCCAGACAAGATAATGTAGACCTGTTTTTGCCCTGTTTCTGCCCATTAAGTCCAACTATACATTCTAAAAGTGGTATAAGAGACAATGACGGTAGAAGTCTTAAAGGTGTTTAGAAGTTGAGCTCGTTTTGGACTGCAGATCTGGAAAGCAGGGCATCTAGGTAACCCCACCCAACAGATGGTTACACAGACCTGGTGTCTTTCAACTCAGCAACAGTTGGCAATACATGTGGGCTTATTCCTGCCCCAAATGGAATGAGAATCCCTACAATGACATCAGATAAGCCACTAGTAAGGGGAAACCCATTAGGATTCTCACCAAAAATAAGCATCCAGGAGAAACACTCTCTTTCTCTGCCTGGTTGAAGATTCTCTCTTTCTACCAAGAGAAAGCCAGGTGGATGAGTGGAACTCACAAGAGAGATACAGCAGCTCATTCTGAGGAGCCACTTTGTCATAGAAGGCCCAAAACTCTCCTCCCCTATCCAGAGACTTGGATATAGTGGGCATAAACAAAAGGAGGATCCGGCTACAGCAAGCCTCCTGATCTGGGAAGCCTCAGCAGTCAACAGCAAACAAGTTAAAACAGAAGAAGAAGGAGAAGGAGAAGAAGGAAGAAGGAAGAATGAAGAAGGAAGAAGGAAGAGAAGGAAGAAGGAGGAAGGAAAGAAAAACAACTAACAACAATCAAAAAATGGCATTTTGGGAGGCCAAGGTGAGTGGATCACCTGAGGTCAGGAGTTCGAGACCAGACTGACCAACATGGAGAAACCCGGTCTCTACTAAAAATACAAAATTAGCCGGGCTTGGTGGCACATGCCTGTAATCCCAGCTACTCAGGAGGCTGAGGCAGGAGAATCGTTTGAACCTGGGAGACGGAGGTTGTGGTAAGCCGATATCGTGCCATTGCACTCCATTCTAGACAACAAGAGCAAAACTCCTTCTAAAAACAACAACAACAACAACAAATAATAATAATAATAATAAAACAGCAACAACTACAAAAAGCAATACAATTATAAACTGGGTGAAGAGAATGAATAGACATTTTACTGAAGAGGACATACAGATGGCAAATAAGTACATCAAAAGATTTTCAACATCATTAGCCATCAGGGAAATGCAAATTAAAACCACAATAAGATATCAGTACACTTCTAGCAGAATGCCGAAAGAAAAAAAAAATAGGACCACCATCAAATGTTGGCAAAGATATGGAGACACTGGATCACCCGCGCATTGCTGGTGAGAATGTAAAATATTACAGCCTCTCTGATAAACAGCTTGTTATGTTCTCATAAAACTAAGTATGCAACTAAATAGGTCCCAGAAATTATACCCTTGGGCTTTTGTCCCAGAGAAATAAAAACTTATGTTTACACAAAAATGTAAGCATGAATGTTCATAGTAATTTCATCCAAAATAGCCTCAAACTGGAATCAACCCATATATCATTCAGCAGGTGAACGGTTAAACACACTATGGTACATCCATAGTATGAGATATATTACTTAGCAATAAAAAAAGATTGAACTATTTATACCTCAACAACTTGAATAAATTTCCAGGTAATTACTCTGAATTGGAAAAAAAAATTACAGTCCTAAAAGTTCATATACTGTGTGATTTCATTTATACAACAGTTTTGAAATGACAAAAATGTAGAAATGGTGGGCATATTACTGAGTAGAAGGCCTTAGGAGCAGGGGAGGAGAAGGGGGAAAGATATGTAGGGTACATAAGAGATAGCATATTATTAATATAGAAGGCTAACAGGAGAGATTCTTATGTTGGAACTTTCAGGGTCTTGATAGTGGTGGTGGATAAATTAACCTACATGTAAATGACTGCGTAAAACTGAACACACACACCAATACAAATGTGAGTGGGAAAATTTGAATAAGATCAGTATATTGTATCAATGTTAACATTTTAGTTATGATACTATATTATATCCTTGCAAAATGTTACCATCAAGGAAAATGAACAAAATTGACATGGGCTCTCTCTGTACTATTTTATGAAATTGCATGTGAATCAACAAATATTACAGTAAATACTTCAACCACAAAAAAAAAATCAAAGACCCGTCATTAAAATAGAATTGGAAATGAATTTAGATGCAATGTTTCAAATCTGCTGCCTTGTCTGTCTCCCATGAGTTCTGTAAAGCAAGATGATCTTGAAAAGCCAGCATCCGACAACAGCGTTTTTTTTTGTTGTTTGTTTGTTTGTTGTCCATTCCTAGCTATTTGAGTTATGTCTTCCTAACGAACAGAACTTCAGACATTGACTTCATCTTACCTGTCCTTGTTATTCTGTTCTAATCACTAAGCCTACTTTAGACATCCCTGGAAATGCCTATACTTTCTCACCTCAGGGTCCCTGCATTTACTGTTTTCTTTTTTTTTTTTTTTTTTGAGACGGAGTCTCGCTCTGTCACCCAGGCTGGAGTGCAGTGGCCAGATCTCAGCTCACTGCACGCTCCGCCTCCCGGGTTCACGCCATTCTCCTGCCTCAGCCTCCCGAGTAGCTGGGACTACAGGCACCCGCCACCTCGCCCAGCTAATTGTTTGTATTTTTAGTAGAGACGGGGTTTCACCGTGTTAGCCAGGATGGTCTCGATCTCCTGACCTCGTGATCCGCCCGTCTCGGCCTCCCAAAGTGCTGGGATTACAGGCTTGAGCCACCGCGCCCGGCCGCATTTACTGTTTTCTTTACCTGGCTACCTCTTCCTTCAGTCATCTGCACACCTTGCTTCCTTACTTCCTTCAAATCTCTGCTTGAAAGTCACCTTATCAGATAGATTTTTCCTAAGTATGCTGAATAACAGTACACCAGTTCTCTCTAGGCCACCTTGCCTCCCTTACTGTGCTCTGTTTTTCTTTACATCACCTACTATATTAGGTGTACTGTGCATGTGTGTGTTTGCTGTCTGCCTCTATTGCTAGAATGTGTGTTCTTGAGTTCAGGGACATTGTTTGCTGTTCCATCCCAGTACATGGAACAGTGAGGGGCACAGAGCTGGCACAACTAAATTCATATTTAATAAACTGTTGAATAAATAATACTCCTTTCTTCCTGCCAGGTCCCTTATGAATTTTGACTGATTCATCATTAGGCTGTATATAGGCGGTGGAATTGATGAGAAAGATCTTAGGATTTTATTTTCATCTTCTAACTTATAAATATTTTTGCAAAAGCCCATCTTTTTGAATCAGAGATCACTTGTGCCATTAGTTCTCTTTTTGCATGGTTCAGGGGATGTCAGTTGATGGATAAAACTTTTTGAATTACAAGTTTTTGTATTACAAGTTTTAAATTTACAAAGTTGTGTTATTTTAACTTACAATATTCTAGGACCCATGTGGTACAACTAGGGGCATGGTGGGGTGGGAAGTGGATCCTGACAGTTGTCTGAGTAGCTAAATCAATAACAAAACTAAGGTTCTGGCAATAACACTCTACACTGTTTCATGATCAGTTTGGATTTTTCTCTTCTATACTTTATCACAAACTAAAAAGTGTTATGTTGGTGACTCCTAAGTCCTCATTCCTCTTCTATTTCATGTGCATCCCCCTTTAGAACTTTGTAATCCAAGTTATTTTTCCTTCTACTCTCTTTCTATAAAACTAAAAGGAAAAGAAAATTGCTTTCCTTGACACCATTTGCCTCACTCTTACCATTTAAAGTTTCTTCTCCCTCTCTATCTCATATCAGCTCAGAACAATATATGACTGCAGCTGTTATATTGGATTTCTTGTCTCTTCTCCCTGACATTTCCTAGATTCCCATTCCCTCTTATTGCTAAGGCCAGTGCTATATTCTCTGCTTTTTTCTGCACAAAACACCACTCTATCTTCTGCAGCCTCCTGCTCCAGGAGGTCTTTGTGAATGTTATTGAGATTATCAGATGCCAATGATGTGAAAGGTGAAGGTATTGTATTGATGTTCTTTTAGCTAATATACCCATGTCCCCTGAGGGAGATTTTTTTTAAATCAAATTGCTTTTCTTGAGCTTTGAAAGGACAAAGGAAATTAGTTGAAACAATTACTCAGATACTCCAGACCTTTAGAGCAACAGCTGCTGCTGATAATGAAATAGGATTTTGTTCTACACTACCTCACCATTAATCACTTTTCCTAGATAAGTTCTTGATCCTCTACTCAGCCTTGGTGGAAGAGACAGTGAGCAGGACACTAGAGTTGAAAATGTAGAAGAGAGTTAACTCAATAACTTAAATCAATTGAAGTTGTTTTTGGATTTTATACTCTGAATATGGCAATTGTAATTGATAATGGGAGCAATTCACTTCTCAATTACAAACCTGAACAATAGCCATGTTTCCAGTCTGCCTTACCTTGGATATTTTTTAAAACAAGTAATAAAAAGTAAAACAAAAAGATTAGATGTTTGTGAAGCAACTCTAACCTGGGTTAACTATTTTGTTATTCTTAAGAAAGTGTTTGGGGAACCTGGAACTTCTTTCTTCTACACTTCATGTGACTAGAGGTTTCAGTCAGCATTATGCTGCAGCAAAGAGCAGACAGATCTATGCAGGCAATCATATGCATTGAACTGATTTCTTGTTGGACCCAAGTGTCCCTGAGTAAGAAAGTTTTTTAATTAAAATTTCTTTTTTAATTTTGCGGGTACGTAGGTGTATACATTTATAGGATACATGAGATGTTTTGACACAGGCATGCAATCTGACATAAGCTCATCGTGGGGAGTGGGGTAACCATCCACTCAAGCATTTCTCCTCTGAATTACAAATAATGCAATTATACTCTTCATTTAAAATGTACAGTTAAGTCATGATTGACTACAGTCACCCTATTGTGCTCTCAAATAGTAGGTCTTACTCATTTTTATAACTATTTTTCGTACCCGTTAACCATTCCCACCTTCCCCATCCACCCCCCAACAAGCCCCTCACTACCCTTCCTAGCCTCTGGTAACCATCTTTCTACTCTCTATGTCCATGAGTTCCATTGTTTTGATTTTTAGATCCCACAAGTAAGTGAGAACATGTGATGTTTGTCTTTCTGTGCCTGGCCTATTTCACTTAGCATAATGATCTCCAGTTCCATTCATATTGTTTTAAATGACTGGATCTCACTCTCTTTTATGGCAGAATACTACTCCATCGTATATATGTACCTCATTTTCTTTATCTAGTCATCTGTTGATGGGCACTTTGGTTTCTTCCAAATCTTAGCTATTGAAAACAGTTCTGCAATAAGCATAGGTGTGCAGATATCTCTTCAATATACTGATTTCCTCTCTTTTGAATATATACTCAGCAGCGGGAATGCTGGATCACATAATAGCTCAATTTTTAGTTTTTTTAGGAACCACAAAACTGTTCTCCGTAATTGTTACACTAATTTATATTCCCACCAATAGTGTTCCCTTTCCTCCATATTCTTGCCAGCATTTGTTATTGCCTGTCTTTAGATAAAAGCCATTTGAGGTGGTTGAGATGATATCTCATTGTAGTTTTGATTTGAATTTCTGTAATGATCAATGATGTTGAGCACCTTTTATTATGTATATTTGCCATTTGTAAGTCTTCTTTTGAGAAATGTCTGTTCAAATTTGTGTCCATTTTTATGGGATTATTGAATGTTTTCCTAGAGTTGTTTGACCTCCTTATGTATTCTGGTTCTTAATCCCTTGTCAAATGGGTAGTCTGCAAAATATTTTCTCCTATTCTGTGGATTGTCTCTTCATTTTGTTGATTGATTGTATTCTTTACTGTGCAGAAGCTTTTAAACTTGATGTGATCCCATTTGTGCACTCTTGCTTTGGTTGCCTGTGCTCGTAGGGTATTGCTCAAGAAATTTTTGCCAAGATCAACGTCGTGGAGAGGTTCCCCAATGTTCTGTTGTAGTAGTTTTATAGTTTGACATCTTAGACTTAAGTCTTTAATTCATTTTTATTTTCTTTTTGTATACGGTGATATGTGTCTAGTTTTAATCTTTTGCTTATGGATATTCAGTTTTCTCAGCACCATTTATTAAAAAGACTATCTTTTCCCCAGTGTATATTCTTGCATCTTTGTCAAAAATGAGTTCACTGTAGTTGTATACATATTTCTGGGTTCTTTATTCTGCTCCACTGATCTATGGTGTCTGTTTTTAGGCCAGTGCCATGCTGTTCTGGTTATTATAGCCCTATAGTATAATTTGAAATCTGGTAATGTTATTCTTCCAGTTTTGTTCTTTTCGCTTAGCGTAGCTTTGGCTATTCTGGATCTTTTGTGCTTCCACATAAATTTTAGGATGTTTTTATGTTTTTATGAATAATATCATTGGTATTTTGACAGGAGTTACATTGAATTTGCAGACTGCTTTGGGTAGTATGGACATTTTAATAATATTGATTATTCCAATCCATGAAAATTGATGTTTTTCCATTTTTTGGTATCCTCTTCAATTTCTTTTATGGGTGTTTTACAGTTTTCGTTGTAGAGAGCTTTCACTTCTTTGGTTAATTCCCAGGTAGTTAATTTTATGAGTGGCTATCATAAATGGGATTATGTTTTTACTTCCTTTTTACATTGTTCACTGTTGGCATATGGAAATACTACTGATTTTTGTATGTTGATTTTGTATCCTGTAACTTTAATGAATGTATCAGTTGTAATAGTTTGCCTGTGGGGTCTCTAGGTTTTTCCAAATATAAGATCATATTATCTGCAAACAAAGATAATTTGACTTCTTCCTTTCCAGTTTGGATGTCCTTTATATCTTTTTCTTGTCTGATTGCTCTGTCTAGGAGTTTCAGTACTATGCTGAATAATGGAGGTGACAGTGGGCATCATTGTTATGTACCAGATCTTAGAGGAAAGACTCTCAGTCTTTCCTCCTTCAATATAATACTAGCTGTGGGTCTGTCATATACAGCTTTTATTATGTCGAGGTACATTCCTTCTAGCCCCAGTTTTTTAGGGGTTTTTATCATAAAGAGATGTGAAATTTTACTAAATGCTTTTTCAGCATCAATTAAAATGGTCATATGATTTTTATCCTTCATGTTTTTGATATGATGTATCACATTGATTTGCATATGTTGAATTATCCTTGTATCCCAGGGATAGATCCTACCTGATCATGATGAATGATCTTTCTAATGTATTGATTAAATTTGGTTTGATAGTATATTGTCAAGGATTTTTGCATCAATATTCATTAGAGATATTGGCCTATAGTTTTCTTTCTTTCATGTGTCTTTGCCTAGTTTTCATATCAGGGTAATACTGGCCTTGTAGAACTTGGGAGTATTCCTTCCTCTATTTTTGGAATAGTTTGGGTAGTATTGGTATTAATTCTTTAAATGTTTGGTAGAATTCAGCAGTGAAGCCATCATATCCCAGGCTTTTCTTTAGTGGACAACTTTTTTTTCTTTTTATTTTTTGAGATGGAATCTCACTCCGTCACACAGGCTGGAGTGCAGTGGTGTGATTTCGGCTCCCTGTAAGCTCTGCCTCCTGCGTTCACATGAGTCTTATGCTTCAGCCGCCCAAGTAGCTGGGACTACAAGTGCCCACCACCATGACCAGTTATGTTTTTGTATTTTTAGTAGAGACAGGGTTTCACCATGTTGACCAGGTGGGTCTCGAACTCCTGACCTCAAGTGGTCCACCTGCCTTGGCCTCCCAAAGTGCTGGGATTACAGGCATGAGCCACTGCACCTGGTTGACCACTTTTTATTATGGCTTAGATCTTGTTGCTTGTTGTCTTTTCAGGTTTTAGATATCTCCCCAGTTCAATCTTGGTAGGTTGCATGTATCTAGGAATTTGTCCATTTCTTCTAGAGTTTCCAATGTATTCTCATATAGTTGTTCATAGTAGCCACTAATGATCTTTGGAATTCCTGCAATGTCAGTTGTAATGTCTCCTTTTTCATTTTTGATTTTATTTACTTGGATTTTCTCTCTTTTTTTCTTAGTCTGGCTAAAGGATTGTCAATTTTGTGTAACTTTTCAAAAAAACAACTTTTTTTTTTGTTGATCTTTTGTATTTTTTTCATTTTAATTTCATTTATTTCTGTTCCAATCTTTATTGTTTCTTCTACTAATTTTGGGTTTGACTCGCTCTTCCTTTTCTAATCCTTTAAAATGAATTGTTAGACTGTTCACTTAAAGTTTTTTCTCTTTTTGGATGTAGGCACTTATAGCTATAAACTTCCCTCTGAGTACTGCTTTTGCTGTATCCCATAGGTTTGGGTATGTTGTGTTTCCATTATCATTTGTTTCAAGAAAGTTTTTTACTTTCTTCTTAATCCCTTCATTGACCCACTGGTCATTCGAAACATATTGTTTCATTTCCATGTATTTGTAGTTTCCAAAGTTCCTCTTCTTATTAATTTCTAGTTTTATTGCCTTGTGGTCAGAAAATATGCTTGATATTATTTCAATTTTTTGAATGCTTTAAGACTTGTTTTGTGACCTTACAATGGTCTTTCTTTAGGAATGATCTGTGTCTTGAGGAAAAGAATGTGTATCCTGCAGCTCTTAGATGAAATGTTCTGTAAATACCTATTAGATCCACTTGGTCTACATGCAGATTAATTCTGATGTTTCTTTATTGTTTCTTTCTGCCTGGAAGAGCTGTCCAGTGCTGAAAATGAGTGACTGAAAATGAGCTATTACTGTATTGGAGCCTATCTCTCTCTTTAGCTCAGTAATATTTCCTTTATATATCTAAATGCTCCAGTGTCGGGTGCATATATATTTAAAATCGTTATATCTTCTTTCTGGATTGATCCCTTTATCCTTATATAGTGGCCTTCCTTGTCTCTTCTTATAGTTTTTGTTTTAAAAGCTATTGTGTCTGATATAAGTATAGTGAATCTTACTTTTTTAAAAATTTCTATTAGCATAGAACACCATGTTCCATCCCTTTATTATCAGACTGTGTGGTCTTTATAGGTGAAGTGTATTTCTTGTAGGCAACAGATCAATGGGTCTTGTTTTTTCATACATTGAGCCAGTCTATGTCTTTTGATTAGAGAGTTAAGTCCATTTACATTCAATGTTATTATTGACAAGTAAGAACTTACTCTTGCCATTTTGTTATTTGTTTTCTGGTTGTTTTACAGTATTCTGTTTCTTTTTTCTTTCCTTCCTGTCTTCCTCTACTGAAGGTTATTTTCTCTTCTGATACGATTTTGTTTCATACTTTTCATATCTTTTGTGTATTCTTTATACATTTTTTGATTTGAAGTTACCATAAGGCTTATGAATACTATCCTATAACCCATTGTTTTAACCTATTAACAATTTAACACTATTTTCATAAACAAGCAAGCAAGCAAATAGAAAACTAATAAAAACTCTGTATCAGTCCACTTTCATGCTGTTGATAAGGACATACCCAAGACTGGGAAGAAAAAAAAGGTTCAATGGACTTACAGTTCCATGTGGCTGGAGATGTCTCACAATCATGGGAGAAAATGAAAGGCACATTTCACATGGCGGCAAACAAGAGAAGAGCGCTTGTGCAGGGAAACTCCCCTTATATAATCATCAGATCTTGTGAGACTTATTCCTATCATAAGAATAGCACAGGAAATATCTGATCTTTTGATTCAATTACCTCCCACTGGGTTCCTCCCACAACACTTGGGAATTCAAGATGAGATTTGGGTGGGGACACAGTCAAACCATATCAAACTCTATGTGTTAACTTTGTCTCCCCACCTATTAACTTTTCATTGTTTCTATTTATATCTTATTGTACCATGTCTTGGAAAGTTGTTGTATTTATTATTTTTGATTGGTTCATTTAGTCTTTCTACTTATAATGAAAGTAGTTTACACATCACAGTTACAGCATTATAATATTCTGTGTTTTTCTGTGTACTTATTATTACCACTTTATATTGTACCTTCAGATGATTATTTATTGCTCATTAATGTACTTTTAATCTGATCAAAGTACTTTAGCATTTTTTATTGGACAGACCTGGCATTAATGGAATCCCTCAGCTTTTGTTTTTCTGGGAAAGTCTTCGTTTCTCCTTCATGATTGAAGAATATTTTCACAGATATACTCTTCAGGGTAAAAGTTATTTTTCTTCAGCATTTTAAATATGTCATGCCACTCTCTCTTGGCCTGAAGGATTTCCACAGAAAAGTCTGCTGCCAGACATATTGGAGCTCCATAGTACGTTATTTGTCTCCTTTCTCTTGCTGCTTTCAGGATTCTTTCTTTATCCTTGACCTTTGGGAGTGTGATTATTAAGTGCCTTGAGGTAGTCTTCTTTAGGTTAAATCTGCTTAGTGTTTTATAATCTTCTTGTACTTGGATATTGATATCTTTCTCTAGGTGTGGGGAGTTATCTGTTGTTATCCCTTTCAATAAATTTTCTACCGCTATCTTTTTCTACCTCCTCTTTAAGGCCAATAACTCTTAGATTTGTCCCTTTGAGGCTATTTCCTAGATCTTGTAGGCATGTTTCATTGTTTTTTTTCTTTTGTCTTCCTTGTCCATGTATTTTAAAAAAAACCTACCTTAAAGCTCACTACTTCTTCTGCACGATCAATTCTGCCATTAAAAGACTGATGTATTTTTCCATATACCAATTGCATTTTTCAGCTCTAGAATTTCTGCTTGATTACTTTTAATTATTTCAGTCTTTTTGTTAAATCTATCTGATAGAATTCTGAGTTTTTCCCTATGTTATCTTGAATTTCTTTGAGTTTCCTCAACAAAGCTATTTTGAATTCTCTGACTAAAAGGTCATAGATCTCTGTTTCTCTAGGATTGGTCCCTGGTGCCTTATTTAGTTCATTTGGTGAGGTCATATTTTTCTGGATGATGTTGATGCTAGTAGATGTTCTTCACTGTCTGGGCATTTAAGAGGTAGGTATTCATTATGATCTTCACTATCTGGGCTTATTTGTAGCCATCATTTTTGGGAAGGCTTTCCAGATATTTGAAAGGACTTGATTTAAGCATTGTAATCTAAGTGTTTTGATCTAAGATGTATTAGGTTGGTGCAAAAGTAATTGCAGGTTCTGTCATTATCTTTAATTGGGGGCATCCCAAGCCCAGTAATCCTGGGGTTCTTGTAGACTTGTAGAGGTACCACTGTGATTATCTTGAATCAGATCTGGGAAAATTCTCTAAATTATCAGGCAGGGACTCTTGTTCTCTTCTATTACTTTCTTCCAAACATACAGAGTCTCTCTCTCTCTCGCTCTCTGTTCTGAGCCACCTACAACTGAAGGTGAAATGACACAAGCACCCCTGTTGCCAGCACCACTGTGACTGTGCTGGGTCAGACCTGAATCCAACACAGCACTGGGTCTGTGCCCTCACTGGCTGTAGCCCTCAGTGACTATGTTTGCAGGAACTCAAGTATGAACTGCTGAGATACATGATTCCTTTCTGCCTAGGGCTGGTTCAAATGCTCTGTTGATGAGTGGGCATCAGCTGAGTTTGACCCAGGTTTCCTATGTGCTCTAACAGGACAGCACTGAATCCAATGCTTCACAATTGCTGTGTTCTTCCTCCTCTAGTGCCCAGAGATGCTCTTTGCACCATGCCATGGTTGCACAAGGTTGGGGAGGTGTGGCATTAGTGATTTAGGACTGTATTTTCTATCTTTTTAGTGTCTCTTTCAGTGATAGGAAGTTAAAACCAAGTACTGTAAGTACTCACCTGACTTTTAGTTCTTATGAAAGTGTTTTATCTCCATGTAGATAGTTGTCAACTTGGTGTCATTGCAGGGAATGTAATTGGTAGCTCTTTCTACTCCACCATCTTGCTCCTCATTCTCCTTCAGTAAGAAAATTTCAGCTTGGAGCCACTTAGACACACATCAGCCACTTGCCGATGCAATTAATGCGTTGACACTGGGAGAAATCCTTGTGGTCATAAACTGCCACATCAACATCTAAGCCAGTTTGCTGAAGCTCAGTCCGTAGTAAACTTTCCTCATTTCTGCAAAGACGGAAGGCAAAGATGATCCTGGGACAAAAACATTGTTGAACTACTGCTTAAGGTAGCTAGAGTAGAAAGACAATGAAAAGGGAAATGTAAGAATTTAATTTAATTATTTTGTTAAAACAGAAATAAAAGGAGACTCCAGAGACAACAAGTAACAGACTTTAATGAGAATGTAGTGAGCATCTATTAAATGTCAGTCATTACTTTAGCACCTGGGAATAGAGCCAATAACAACATAGCCAAGGTCTCTGTTACATGAAGCTCATAGTCTGAGTAGGAGAGAAAATATGCAAGTAAATAACATGCAAATAAGAACAATTTAAATCATGTGATGTAATTATTTAATTATTAATTAATTGTTTTAAGCACTTTAGATAAGTAACATGAAGATAAAACAGAGTGATGTAACTGAGAGTAACTAAAATGCAGAAGACAGTAGGAGGCAGAGTAAACATGGAAGGTATCTAAGCAGGGAACACTTGAGCTGAGATTTTAGTGACAAGATTTCCATGGGCAACTACCAGGGAAAAAATTCCTGACAAAGGGAAAAGCATGTGTGAACACCTTGAGAGGGAACAAGCTGGGTGTGTTTCAGAACTCTCATTTACACAGATAAATATTTTGTGTAAAGAAAGTTAATACATATCAGGTACACACAGTGTATGGCACATGCATTGTTTTACATAATCCTTATTCCTTAATGTTACACTGAAAAGACAAGCCTGGGTAACTTTAGGAGTTTTGAGTAGATTGTATGGATACATGGCTATTTATATATTATCCTCATTTAAGAGCTGAAAAGGTGCAGGCTCAGAAAGGTTAAGCAACTTCCCCAAGGTTACCGAGCTACTAAGTGCCACCTAATTTCCTCAAATTCTTAATATTGAAGAACTCTAATGATTCCCATTTTCTTTCAACATCACTTTCATTGGTGATCTCATTCGGTCTCATGACTCCAAATGCCATCTGTATGCTGATAACTCCAAGTTTTTAAAGATAAGGACACTCTGGGTCTTTGATAATTATTGAGCCAATAAATCACTCCATGTCTATTGTACTGAATAATGTTTATTATGTAGGAGAACGTTAAATCCCAGTTGTTTAAGTCTTTTTTACTTGAGTAGTCTGCCATCTGTACTTGAAAGTAATTTGACTACAAAGGCCATCATGATTATTCCGAGCCTGTGTCTAGTCACCCCCGCTTTCTCACCATTCAATACCATTATTGTACATTTTACTTACTAAGGAAAACTCTAAGAAAGTCCAAGTATCTGTCACCCAAAGCCCTATCTGGAGGAAATAACCTCCAGGTGATTTTTTTCTGCATTTATTTAATAAATATTCAGCATCAATTATGTACAGGAAACTATTCAAGGCTTTGGGGCTACAGCAGCAGTGAATTAAACAGACAGACATCCCTGCCCTCATGGGTTTACATTCTCGCAGAAGAAGATAGAGCATGTATATGGTGTAGATTTCTAGTACTCACATATATACCATTCTCCTTTTTCTGTCCAAACACCCATACCCTTAGCAGGAAGAGTCATGTGACCAGCTCTGAGTAAAGTCTGGTGAATGGGTTGTGAGCAAACCTGATATGTGCTCCTTCTCAGCCAAAGCATTCTATTTTCAGTGCAAGAGACAGACCCTTCATCTACGTTCCGTGCTTGAAAGAACATGTATTAAGATAGAGGAAGTGCCACAAGTGACCTGGACTTCAAAGTCACCTAATGGAGGACAGTTGTTCAAGAGAATCATCATGTACTTTGTACTTTGCACAAAGGAGAAGCAAACTTTATTATGTTCTGTCACAAAATTTTGCAGTTGTAGTTTTACTTGTCCTAACTCATGCAATGTGTTAGATGGAATATTTGGCCATGAACCTCTCTTTTCAAATATAATTTTCTCAAATAAATGCAACTTGAATAAACAGTTATAAATTTTTCTCTGCAACAATTAGATTTATCTTCTTTAAACATACATGATTTTTGGTTTAACATGTGTGATATGGAGACACACACATATCTAACAAAACTATTACAAGTAAAATCAGACTGTGATTCTTATGTCATTGTTCACCACTTTCCTCTAAAAACACTCTCTCCTGTTCTGAAAAATCACAAGGTAATGATTACAAGAATCCGTACATTTGAAAAAATAATTGAGGATACTGGGGAAAGAAGTAAAAAGAAACTAGACAGATTTGTCAATTTTTGAACAGAAATTAGAACCAACTAGAAGAAAAGTGAATGTAGTCCATTTGCTGTAGAATAATAAGTGACTCTCCACCATGATTTTTTTCTGAGCTTTTTAATATGATTTTTCTCTGAATGTCCCAGGAAACTAAGCACCCATCTGTTGTTCCAGGAGATTATTCTGTTGTGAACAGTGTTCTTTTTCAGCTGTTTTGTAAGATATTTGTTCTATGATCTTTTCCATTTCTAATTACATACCACTGTAGTTTTTCTGCAAGATTTCAAGCACCAAATTCATCATGTTGTACATGTTTTTAAATAGTTATTAGATTAACTCTCAATGTGATACATTTTGTATTTCATTCTTCATCATTTTTCATATACTGGTAACAAGGATTTCCTACCATCTCCCAAATGTCTCTAGGGAAAGACCTTTAGGACCTTTAGTTGTAAAAGTGAATTAATATTAATAGTTTTTTAAAATGCTTTTCTAGAGTTTCCTCAATAGATGCCCCTTTGGAAGATTTGGGCTCTATGAACACAGAGAATAGGCATGTACCATCCATTGCTATATTTCCCAGGCTGAGTTTAGTGTGTATATGGGGTAGGTATTCAATTAAACTTGTTACGTACTAGCACATTCCAATTACCTTTAACCATTTTCATAAAGGCCACTATAAAGTACACATAGTTGTACTTAATTAATGTGTTAAGTGAATTTTAAAACGAATTAATGTGTAATTTAGCAATCTCTCTGAGTTGTAGCTCCATTCGTTTGATTTCATGACATCCTGACCCCATTTTCCAAAATTAGTAGCATTTTTAAAAATAATAAAAATTGAAATAAAAACCATGCTCCACACTCCTAGAAAAATAATAATTAAATGTGCCAAAATCACAAGCATTCTTATACACCAGTAACAGACAGAGC
>NW_012114966.1:4308062-4308998 GCF_000951035.1 Colobus angolensis palliatus | reverse complement strand
ACCACATGTTCTCACTCATAGGTGGGAATTGAACAATGAGATCACTTGGACACAGGAAGGGGATCATCACACATCAGGTCCTATTGTGGGGAGGGGATAGGGAGGAGGGATAGCATTAGGAGATATATCTAATGTAAATTACGAGTTAATGGGTGCAGCACACCAACATGGCACATGTATACATATATAACAAACCTGCACATTGTGCACATGTACCCTAGAACTTAAAGTATATGTAAAAAAAAAAGCCCTCAAAAATTATAACAGAATTCCATGCTTACTTACACTCTTGATTCATTCATGCCTTCACACTTTCTTTACTTTTTTGTTTTCCCCCTTTTTGCTAAAGTTGCCAAGATAGAGAAGAGAAAGAGAAAGAAAGAGAGTTGGGGGCAGCGGAGAGACAGAGCGGGAGAGAGAGAGATCATTCACAATCATTGAATCTGTTAAAGAGTGAGTCTTGTGGGTATTTGGTACATTGCTGTGGTAGACAGAATACTGGATCCTAAAGATGTCCATATCCTGATCCATAGATTCTGTCAATGTATTTCCTTACATGGCAAATGGACTTTGCAGATACAATTAAGTGTGATTGTAAAGATGTCTATTTCTTTAGTCTTGTCAATTCTTCTTTCATGTATTTTTAAGTTCTGTTATTAGGTGTGTACACATTAAGGGTCATTATGTTCTCTTGATAAATTTACCGTTTTATAATTATGAAATGTTTCCCTTTCTATATGTTAATATTTCTTTTTGAACTGTTTTCTCATATTCATATGGCAGCCATATGCACACGCGCACGCACGCACACACACACACACATGCTCACGGTTTCCTTTTTTATTCCATAAATGTCTTCCTTTTAATTGAAATGTTCAGTATAATTTTTATTTAACCTAATTGCTGATATGTCTGGGTTTCAGTATACCATCTCTG
>NW_012114966.1:4236311-4307812 GCF_000951035.1 Colobus angolensis palliatus | reverse complement strand
CGTGTTGGATAGGATGGTCTCGAACTCTTGACTTTGTGATCCACCCGCCTTGGCCTCCCAAAGCACTGGGATTACAGGCGTGAGCCACCGCGCCTGGCCCCATCTCTGTTTTTGTTTTTATTTTCCTCCTGTCTCTGAACTCTCTGTTTTTTGTTTCTTTGGCTGCTCTTTACTAACATCTTTTGGTCTGAGAATTTTTGCTTTTTAAAATATCTGCATTACTGGCTTGTTAGCTATGGCATAGTATTATTTTTAAAGGTAAATGTCAAAATTCAATCTGAATCCTTAATGCCATTTCATTTAATGTATAATGACACTTAAAGAAAAGAAACTTTGTAGGATTTAATGTATAAGAAAAAATAACAACAGATTAAATTCATGCCGTTTCTTCTGTCCCTTCTAATATTGTAGTTCTATGTTAAATCCAGAGGTATTTTAAACCTACAATACACCATTTTAGTGATTTTTAAAATTTTATAGATGTTCAATTGTCTTTTAAATAATATGATAACACAGAGAAAAATAATCTTTATATTTACCATTTCAGTGCTCTTAATTCTTTTTTTGTAGATCTGAATTTTCAATTGTTAACTTTTTCATTTATTCTGGATAAATTCCTTTGCAAGTTTTAGTCTCAGCTCTTATTTATATAAAATTTTCATTATTTTGTATTCATTTTTGATGTATATTTTGCTGAATATTTTTACATAATATAAATTTTCTTTCTTATTGCTTTATTTCACTCAGTACTTTAAAGATGGCCTTCGAATGTGTTCTAGCTTTGTGCTATAGCTGATGTTGTTGCTATAATTCTGATCATTATTTCCTTGCATGAAGTATGTCTTTTTATTTAGCTGTTGTTAAAACACGTTCTTTATATTTGATTTTCAGCTGTTTAACTATCATGTGTTCATGTTTGGTTTTTCTTGTATTCTGTTGGTTTTCATTTGGTTGTGTTTTTTCTTGTTTGAGCTTTTGGAATCTATGGTTATTTTTACTTTTTAATGCATTTGAAAAAATTGCTAATATTTTGTCATCACTTTTCTATTCCATTCTTTATTATTTCTTTTGTGAGTCCAATTACATGTATGTTAAAATCACTTGACATGGTTTCATGATCATTAAGACTATATGTACTTATCCCAACTTTATTTTGTGCTTCAATTTGTTTAAAAATTTGTATTAGCCTTCCTTCAAATTCATTGATTATTTCTTCTGCATTTCATAATTTGTGTTTAAACCCAGCCACTTCACTTTGTATTTCATGTTTGTTATTTCTTCTGCATTTTATAATTTGTGTTTAAACACAGTCACTTCATTTTTATTTCAGATTTCATTTTTTATTTCAGATTTCATTTTTTAATTTTGGGATTTCTGCTTGGTTGTCTTTTAGAATCCCCATGTCTCTTTTGACATTCATATAGGTTACTTTCATATATATTGTTTCATATATTTTACTTGTTATTTTAAAGTCTTTGCCTAATTGCCTAGTTTGACTAATTTCCACAGCTGGGTTATCTGCAGGTTTGATTGTTTATTTCTCCTTATAGTCATATTTTCTTGACTTTTATTGTGTCTGGTAAGCTTTGATTATAAAGTGGACATTATATGTGATTCATTGTAGATACTCTGGATTATGTTGTGTTCCTCTGAAGAGTATGAAGTTTTGTGCCAGCAGATAATTCAATTAATGATAGTCGATCACTTTTATTTTGTGGTGGCTTGGTGTTAGATTTTATTACTGAATAAATGATCTTAGTCCCAGAACATAGATCTTGGTTCTCCCATATACTTCTTTTTTATTTTTTTAAACTGTAAATTGGCAAATTATGGTTTTGCATATTTACAAGATAAAAAGTGATGTTATAATTTATGGCTACAATGTGGAATAAATAAAGCTAATTAACATATTAATCACCACAAATATTTATCAATTTTTTGTGGTGAGAAAATCTGAAGTTTACTCTCAGCAATTTTGAATGTACATTACATTATTTCTTACTATATTTACTATGTTGTGCAATACATCTCAAAGGAAAACATAACTTATTCTTCCTGTCTAACTGAAGCTTTGTATCCTTTAACCATCATCTCCCCATTTCGCTCACCCACCTGCCTCTGGTAATCACCATTGTACTCTCTGATTGAGTTTGATTCTTTTAGATTCCACATATTAGTAAGAACATGTGGTATTTGTTTTTCTGTGGCTGGTTTATTTCACTTAGCATAACATTTTCCAATTTCGTGTATGTTCTTGCAAGTGGCAAATTTTTCTTTCTTAAGGCCGAATTATATATATATGTGTGTATGTATATATGTGTGTGTGTGTGTGTGTGTATATATATATACACACCACATTTTTAAAATTTATTCATCTGTTGATGGACACACAGGTTGATTCCATAACTTCACTATTGTGAATAGTGCTGCAATGATCATGGGAGTGCAGACATATCTTCAACATACTGATTTCAAATCTTTTGGGCAAATACCAAAATATGGGATTGCTCGATGATATAGTAACTCTGTTTTCTTTAAGAAACCACCATATAATTTTCCATAATGGCTGCACTAATTTACATTTATTCTAACAGTGTACAGATGTTTCCTTTTCTCCACCTGCTTGCCAACACTTGTTATCTTTTGTCTCTTTGATGATAGCCATTTTGACAAGTGTGAGGGTATATGTCATTGTGGTTTTAATTTGTATCTCACTATTGATAAGTAATGTTGATATATATATGTTTGTGTAATATATACACATATATGCACACATATACACACACATACACCCATACATATATATATGTACATGTCAACATCACTAATCAGATTACATATATGTTGGTCATTTGGTAATTTGTATGTCTTTTTCTGAGAAATGTCTATTCAGGGCCCTTGCCCATTTGTGAACTGAATTAGTTGTTTTATTTCTATAGAATTGTTTGAGTTTCTTGTATATTTTAGATATTAATCCCTTATCAGATATTTGGTTTGCAAATACTTTCTCTCAATCTGTGAATTGTCCCTTCCCTTGCTTAATTGTTTCCTTTGTTATGCAGAAATTTTTCATTTTGATGTGATCCCATTTGTCTATTATTCCTTTTGCTGCCTGTGCTTTTGGAGTCAAGTCTAAAAAACAAATCACTGCCAAAACAATTTTGTGTATTTTGTTTGTTTGTTTTCTTCTAGCAGTTTTACAGTCTCAGGTCTTACACCATACAGTTCTTAACTCTAAGACATGGTCATTTAGGGATTTAACTCAAAAGCCCAAGCTACTTGGTAATCTGCCCTAACTTAATGAGGATTGTATCCCAGACTCTCTTCCCAGCACCAGAAAACCATGAAATTTTTAGCTCTTTCAGCCTCCTAGGTTTTGAACTCCTTGAAGCCTCACCCCATGCACGCATACAGCTCAGGTATACATCAAAGATTTGATGAATGCAGAGAATATGTATGCAGATTTTGGAGTTTCTACCTTCTGTGGACTTCCTCATTTTCTGGATTCCTATTTCAATTCCCAGCCATTGTTGAGAGTGGGGGAAAAACATGTAAATATGGATTGCAACTAGTATATTTCCTTTTTTTCAATCATTTTGTTCCCTCAAGTATCTGCCTGCTTGTGTCACTATCCTATGCTTTCAAATAACTATTTTATATGTCTTGTTTTACATCTATAATTGTTAGTAGCAGAAATGGTAGTATAATAAAATCTGTGCCAACATTGTTCAAGGCAAGATGTCCTTAGGAAAACTTTAAAAATACCTTCGTGAAATATAAAACTTAAGCAAAAATAAAATACATATATTCCACAAATGAATGGACTGTCAATTGAATCAATCCTTTATATCTATGTACAAGCTTATGGGGGAAAATATAAGATTAGCCAACCCACGAGAGAACTGATAAATTCAAAATGTGCAACATTCAGCAGGACAAGTGATCTAATTTCTCCAACAAATCAATGACATAAAAATTGAATAGAGATTTACAAGATAAAGCAGACTAAGGACACATAACAATCAAATATTATAACTGGTTCTAGGTTATAGTTTGAATTTTAAGAGTAAATAAAAAAAGAACATTTCTGAAATAATCAGAAAAATTCAAACATGGACTAGGAATTCGATGACATCAGGGAATTATTGCTATATTTACATGCAACAATGGCATGGATGTAATGTTAACATAAGTATTAGTAAAGTAGTTAAAACTACTAAAGTAATAAAGTGATACAACCCTGGATCATGTTGTGTTTCAAACATATTCCAGTGATACCACACTGGGATATGTTTTAAAATTTAGCAGAAAAAACAAATAGGAAGCATGAATATAAAATAGCATTAGCAAAATATTGATGTTTTGTGGCAGACACATAAAATCGATTTTACTATTCATTTTATGTATCTTTGACATTTTTATACTAAACATAGTTCAAAATAATAACTTCATAATAATATACTCACAATTTTTACTTAAGCCAGGAAAGGCAAATATGTGGTGTGCCATCACATCTGCCTTCCTTGCCCAGGGGAGACACTGTTAAATGATGAAGGCACATTTTCCAATAAGCAAGACTAACTTTCTCAGTCAAACCCTTTCTCTGGACAAATAGGAAGAAAATAAATTGATGCTAGCATGAAAAAATAAAACATGTCTGGTATTGTCCCTGTGATATAGTTTAGATATTTGTTTTCTCCAAATTTCATGTTGAGACTTAATCCCCAGTGCTGGAGGTGAGGCCTGTTAGGAGGTGTTTCGGTCATGAAAGCACATCCTCCATGAATGGTTTGGTGCCATCTTTGCAGTTATGAATGAGCTCTCACTCTTAGTTCACATGAGAACTGGTTGTTCGAAAGAGCATGACACCACCCACCCCCTTTCTCTCTTGCCATGTGATGCCTCCTCTCCTTTCCCTTCCACCATAATTGGAAGCTTCCTGAGGCCCTCATGAGAAGCAGTTACTGGTGTCATGCTTCTTGTACAGCCTACAGAACCACGAGCCAACAAAACCAAATCCTTTTCTTTATAAATTACTCAGCCTCAGGTATTCCTTCACAGCAACACAAATGAACTGAGACACACTTTATTCCATTTTATTTTCTCTCTCTTTATGAGCCAGCATTTCTCTGATTTTATCATGAGGTTTTTTTACTATGTATATCCCAAGAATCTACCAGGGAGAAGAAGATTGTGGAAGATATTACTAGAGCTCCTCAATACCAATTTTCTACTTCTAGGCCCACAGAAGTGTCTTTCTTGTGTTGAGTAGATGGGAACAACAACTAAAAAGCCAGGCAACTTGCATTTTTGGATGACAATATAAAAGACAGCTGGCCTGAGGAGCTGTTTGGAACTACAGAAGTCTTTAGGTCAACAAGAAATAATATTTAGTTGTGTTAAGCTGCTGTTATTTGACAGGTTTTTGTTGTTGTTGTTGTTGTTGTTGTTGCTGCTGCTATTATAGCCCTACCTATAAGGCTAGATTAGTTTGATTAATAAGGAGATAGAAATGGTAATATTTATTGTAAGTATGTAATAATTTCAAAAAGGGTATTTTAAAATTGTATACTATAGTATATTTTAGCAATGATAATAATAACTATTAATCAGTTACTTATTATACATTAGATACCCTGATGTGTGCTTTACAAAAATTACTTTATATTTGTTACATGAATTATAGTCATAAGAACATACAAGGAGGGTTTTACATTTTATACCCAAGAAAATTAAGGCTGAGCTGATAAATAATTTTCTCATGTTTACAGAGCTACAAAACAAGGAAGTCAGAATTTGAAACTAGGTCTATATAACTCTGAAACCCATGCTCTTAACCATTGTGCAATAGGCTTTTTGATGGTAGACACAGGGCTCTGTATTTTTCAGTCTTAGTAAAAAATGCATATGCTGAATATAATAAATGAATACATTTTAATGCGGAGAGTAAAGAACACAATTTTAGGAAATAGGTTGGGAGAGGGCATTCAATAACTAATAAAAGTCATCTTTTTCATATTTTAAATCATTCATAACAGATTGGAAGTTGCTGGTATACAGTTCCATTGCTATGTATGCTTTGGTTTTAAAGAGCTCATTTTAAACAAGCAATGTGTGTGTGGAGGTGAGAAGGGGATGGATTGGGAATACTAGGAAGAAACTCTAATCTTATTACTTATGCTGTTTCCAAATATTTGTTGAATATTACAAATATTAAAGTAATAGAGTCATGATTAATATTTATGAAGCAATTGATAATAAGCCAGGCTCTGTGATAAACGCTTTTCATATATTACCTCATTTAGAGCTCAAGTAGTGCTGTATGAGTACTACTGTTTTATTTATTTATTTATTTATTTATTTTTTATTATACTTTAAGTTCTATGGTACATATGCATAACGTGCAGGTTTGTTACATATGTATACTTGTGCCATGTTGGTGTGCTGCACCCATCAACTCGTCAGCGCCCATCAATTCATCATTTATATCATGTATAACTCCCAATGCAATCCCTCCCCCCTCCCCCCTCCCCATGATAGGCCCCAGTGTGTGATGTTCCCCTTCCCGAGTCCAAGTGATCTCATTGTTCAGTTCCCACCTATGAGTGAGAACATGCGGTGTTTGGTTTTCTCTTCTTGTGATAGTTTGCTAAGAATGATGGTTTCCAGCTACATCCATGTCCCTACAAAGGATGCAAACTCATCCTTTTTTATGGCTACATAGTATTCCATGGTGTATATGTGCCACATTTTCTTAATCCAGTCTGTCACAGATGGACATTTGGGCAGATTCCAAGTCTTTGCTATTGTGAATAGTGCTGCAATAAATATACGTGTGCATGTGTCTTTATAGCAGCATGATTTATAATCCTTTGGGTATATAAATGGCTGGGTCATTGGGATGGCTGGGTCATATGGTACATCTAGTTCTAGATCCTTGAGGAATTGCCATACTGTTTTCCATAATGGTTGAACTAGTTTACAATCCCATCAACAGTGTAAAGTGTATTGTTATACACACTTTACGGATGAGAAACATGAGAGTCAGGGAGCTTAAAGGACTTGCTCGAGGAGACAGATGGGTTTAGTGGCCCAAATACTGACCCCAGTCCAGAGCAAAAGTTCTTAACTACTATACTCTGTCTTCAGCATTGTCCTCTCTGCTTCTCTTTGCCATCTACATCAGTGGCAAAGATACTTTGTGAAAAAGAGAAATATTTCTGGCAGAAGTTGGAATGCTGGTAAAAACCACAAAAGTTTGAGATTTATTCTTGTTTAGAAAGTTGTCTTTTTCTTCAAATGAAAAAGTCACTCCTTGGCATTTTCTTTAGGCAAAATTTATGGCTTCTTTTGAAATTCTTAATATTATTTCTGAATTTCCAGGAGCATCTCAATGGAGATAAGTAAATTTTAATAATTAAGGTTTCCATATAATTTGAGACTCCTCTTGCAACCAGGTCAACAAGACAAAGACCTAAATTAACACCGACTTTACCTTCCCACTCGACTTGAACTTTGACCCAGGCCCTTTTTTGTCATCTGTTATCCAATTCTGACCTTTATAAAGATTAGTTAGAAACAAGAATAAAATATTTAAGTGTAGTTCTATGAATTATAGCATTTTAGATTTAGAAGACATTATATTACTATCAAGTTCAAACTTCTCATTTTACAGATGAAAGGAGGGGTCTTGTGACCAAAATCTCAATGTGAAATCATTCTTATCTGTATAGAATGGCAAAATAGTCACCGAGCTTGATTTTAAGCATTGGAGGATGTACACGATAAGAGTAGTTAAATAGAAAATAAAAAACTAAAACAGCTATAGAGTTTCCTTCTCTATAAGCCTGGAAAATCCAAGTGATTTTCACCAATATAAAATAACATGTCACAAGCAGACACTTTTCAAAGGAAGACATACATATGGTCAATAAGCATGTAAAAATGCTCCACACCACGAATCATTAGAGAAATGCAAATCAAACCACAAGGAGAAACTATCTTACACCAGTCAGAATGGCCATTATTAAAAGGTCAGGCCACCACCTTGATGCTGGTGAGGTTGTGGAGAAAAGGGAATGGTTAAACACTGTTGGTGGGAATGCAAGTTAGTGCAACCATTGTAGAAAGCAGTTTGGTGCTTTCTCAAGGAACTTAAAAAAGAACTATTCAACTCAGTAATCCCATTTTGGGGCATATACCCAAGGGAATATAAATCATTCTACCATAAAGACACATGCATGTAGTTCATTGCAGCACTATTCACAATAGCAAAGTCATAGAGTCAACCTAAATGACAATCAATGGTAGATTGGATAAAGAAAATGTGGTACCTGTACACCGTGGAATACCATACAGCCATAAAAAAAAGAATGCTATCATGTCTTTGGCAGCAACATGGATGGAGCTGCAGGCCATTGTCCTAAGTGAATTAACACAGAAACAGAAAACAAAATACCACGTTATCTCTTGTAAGTTGGAGCTAAATATTGAGTACATATGGACACAAAGACGGGAACAACAGACACCAGAGCATACTTGAGGGTAGAGATAGGGAGGAGGGTGAAGATCAAGCAATTACCTATCAGAAACTATGCTTATCTTCTGGGTGTTGAAATAATCTATACACCTAACTCCCATGATACGCAATTTACCTATATAACGACGAACCTGCTTGAACCTGAAATAAATTAAACATATATATGTATGTGTGTGTGTGTGTGTGTGTATAAAATCCATCAAAAAAGAAAAAATGACATTCTTATACTCTCCATAATAGCAAATCAACATTCGTTCATTGCTTCACAAATGTTTATAGAGTGCTTCCAAGGGGCCCAACTGCTTTTGAGTTCAAGTGGCAAACAATACAGAAAACATACCTGCCCTCGTGAAGCTTATGTTTTAATGAGAAAGAAAGGTAATTTAAAAGTGTAAAAATTAACCAGATAAATATAAATTCGATATTATGAAAGACATAACAGAGTGAAGGAAGAGTAAATGGGGTGGAATCACTGGATGAAGGGTAATCAAGTAATCTATTGGGCTGATATCTAAAACATAAACACAATCACCAGGCAGGGCAGGTGCAAAGAATTTCAAGAAGAAGGAACAGCTAGTGCAAAGGTTCAGAAGTGCCTTGTATGCATAAGAAACATGACTTCATGGTCAGCTAAGCAACAAAATATATTTCTCTGGCCTCACTAAATCCTTGTATTAAATTTCCCCACTTACATTTTTAAATTTTCTTTCCTTCCCACAACCTGATTTCTTTTATTATTATTATTAATTTTTTTTTGAGATGGAGTGTCACTGTGTCACCCAGGTGGGAGTGCAGTGGTGCGATCTCAGTTCTCTACAACCTCTGCCTCCCAGGTTCAAGCAATTCTCCTGCATCAGCCTCCCAAGTAGCTGGGATGACAGATGCACACCACCATACCCGGCTAATTTTTGTTTTTTTTTTTTTTTTTTTTTAGTAGAGATGGAGTTTCACCATATTGGTCAGGCTGGTCTCAAACTCCTGACCTCAGGCAATCCACCCGCCTCAGCTTCTCAAAGTGCTGGGATTACAGGTGTGAGCCACCACGCCCAGCCCCCGCCACTTGCTTTCTTTACTGCTTTTATGTGGATGTCTATTTGTCCCAACCTAAAATCTCTAAGGAGATTCTAATCTTTCAGTAACAACTGGAGGTATTCCCTGTACACATTTAATTCCAGTATGTCTATACTGATCAATCTAATTTCTGACACAGGCCAAGAGCCAACATCTCCATGTGTGTAGACAGATGGAAAAGAAATGTCTAATATCCTATCCCACAGAGATACTCTCCAGTAATTCCTTGACCACTATACCCATGGGACAACAAAAATAAGGGGTTTATAATTTCAGCGCTGTGTTAATAGAACATACTGATTAGCATTATTCATGTGTGTTGTCAGTGTGTCAGCTTTGATTTTCTACTCTGACAGGCATTTAACTACCAGGAATGGGCCTATTCTAGGTAGTGTAGAAATTACAAATAACATTTGAAATTATGGTCCCTCTCTTCAAGATTGTAATATTTTTCTTCTCTTAGGGTAGAAAAATGAATTTATACTATTCATAGTGTCCTATATTTTTCCTCATTAGAAAATATGTTAATTGTAATTAACTATCCTTGTGAGTAATTATTTGTTTAATATCCTCCACTAAAGGTTAAATGCCTTGGGTATAAGGGGAAGGTTTATATTAATTTAACATTACATAAATGAACAGCTGTCACAGTGGTACATAGTAGGTGCTAATCAAATATTCCTGGATATATGAATGAAGAAATTAATTATACTTATT
The DNA here is from genome assembly GCF_000951035.1 of Colobus angolensis palliatus. Lineage (NCBI taxonomy): Eukaryota > Metazoa > Chordata > Mammalia > Primates > Cercopithecidae > Colobus > Colobus angolensis. The sequence continues at coordinate 4,297,485 of NW_012114966.1, read as the reverse complement.
TGTGTTGCTCACAATCTAAAATGGGGCTAATCTGTTTGGATTGGGAAGAGGTAAGACATCAACTCATTAAATAGTCAGGAAGTGAGACAATATTCATTCACTCAGCAGATGTTTTAGTAACTATTAGGTGCTCAGCCTTGTGCTGGGAATACATTAATGAGCAAAATTAGGAACGTTCTCTGCTTTTACTGAGCTGATCATCTGGTTACGGAAACAGATCCTAGTCAGAAAATCACATGCAGTAAAGCACATCTCAGGGAAATGCCATGAAATTGCTGGATTGTGGCTCATTTAGATTTCAGGAGCTCTAAGAAAGAGGTTGCCAGTGGAAAAGTGAAGATGGTTACCTGCCCATAGGAATGCAGTTTGGGATTATAGTTTGGATTTGTCTTTTTACTACTCAAGAGCTATCTCTTTGTTCACACCCACAGGCAACATAGAACCTGCTGCTACATTTCATCCACTGAGATACTCTTCTTATACTCCATATCCCACCACCCTTTACAATCTTTCTTCCTGATTTCTATTCAGGAACTTCATTCCTGGATTCTGTCTCTTCACTTGGTCAATTTAGATAGACTCACAGTTGATTACTCTGCCAGGCTTTCAGGTTTGGTTGGATTATACATCTTGCTTTGCCCCTCCAGATCCTTGCTTGGCAGTTGTTTGGACCAGTCTCTGTCCATCCCGGCAACCAACCTATGTCTCAGAATCCCAATCTCTGGCCTTTTGTTTGCATTGTAGGAGAGTTGTGACTTATGTCATATACCTCCCTCCCTCTGTGTCAGCAGCCTCTTTTCCACCAAGCTGAAGGGCATGTTCCATTTTTTCCAGCTTCTCTAAATCTAATCTAGATATTCCAGATCTGTTCAAGTCTGTTACCCCCCAGCAGGTTTCTCATCACTCTTGTTGTCTCTGTACTTTACACAATATTCTGTTACTCCACTCAGCAATAAAAGTAATACTTAAAAAATATAAATTACTTAATATCACTCCTTGCTTGAAACTCTCCACTGACTCCCCTTTCTACTCAAAATAAGACCCAAATCCCTTACTATGCCCTGCAAGGTCCTACTTGATCTGTCCCTACAATCTTTGATAATGTTCAATATTATTCCATCACTCCCATTAAGTTTCTGCACACTGTCTTTCTTTGGGTTTGTAAAACATGTCAAGCTCCTTTCCACCCAATGGCCATGGCGTTTGGCATTCCTTTTGTGTGCAAAATTTTCTCAGTCTCCATATCATTGCTGCTGTCTAGTTCCTGTCAATCTACCATTGTCTGCATTGAGAGACCTTCCTACAGCATCCACTCCAAAGCTACTTCTACTGAACCCTAGTCAATCTCTATTAAATTGTCCTAATTTATTTTCTCCATAGCTTTTATCACTCTCTCAAGTTATCTTGTTTACTTATATAAATATAAATCTTTACCCTCATAAGTGCCTAAGGTGCCCAGTCAATCTTGATTATTCAGAAGGATGAATGCATCTCTATTGCAGGTGATAATTTACTCTTCCCATGAATATAGGTATCCATTTGTACCACACATTTCTTTTTTCTGCTGAAGAACGTTGAATCTTCCCTGAACACTCTTAGATAGGAGTTAAATCATCATCCTCTTTCTTGTATGTTCATGCACATTTGATCCATGGAGATTACTCAAATATTACCTGCCTCAACAAACTCAAGGACTGCAGGCTACTAAATGCTCCATTAACCACTATCAAAGCAACCAGCCAACCCATCTTTCACTTCCTTATTATATACTCCAGGAGGAAAAGGCTCAGGTTTACTGTGTACCAAACTAAAGAACAATCACATTAAACTTTTAGTAGTTCTTCCTCAAACACCTTTCCTTAACTTGAGATGAAGATGGAAGCAGCCCCACCTGTCCCATCCTTAGAGGAGGGGATCACACTCAGAGAAGCCAAAATGCTCTCTCCAAAAATCTTCTGTCTTCAAATGCTGACATTTAGTTGTGCTCATTGCAGGTAAGGAATTTGGAGACGTAGAAACAGATTTCAACACCATTTTTGAAATGTTTATATTATGGTCTCACATTTCACTTTAGAACATGGCATTTATATCATGATGCTGCAGCCAAAACTTCCATTTCAACATTACTTAGTAATTATCAATATCCATAAGTGCATTCAAGATCTTTAGCAACCAATATGGCACGGGTACCTACAAATAACAAGGGGAACTGGCTGAAAACTGGTACAACTATGCTATTTATATCTAAGTAATATTAGCCCTCTCTGCCTCCTACCACTAGAATCTACACCCTGTGAAAGCAAGGAATCCATCTGTTTTGTTCACCACTGTGTATTATTTGAAAAAGAATTGAATTAACTTTTACTATGTGCCAGAAAACACTGATAAAACATTTATATTAAAATACATTCCTCAAACATACTTATTGTTCTTTTTTAGATAAAAAGACTGAAGTTCAAAGCAGTAAAATGGCTTTTTCAAGGTCATGCATGTGACATTGTCTGAGCTGGAATCCAGATCTAGACAGTTTGACTCCAGAATACTTAACTCATTCTATTAGACTGTCTTTTAGTTGCAAGTCTAATAGGTGCAGTGTACTGCCAGCCCTCCATGGCTAAAACTGAGCCTGGTACTTCTTCTTAGATTCTAACCAAAAAAACTAATAATAAAAACAGCACAGATAACTATAGCACAATGTGCAATTTATGTGCTATAAGACTTTAGGAGAAGGCAGCATCAAACTTCATCGGGTAGGTTGCCTTTCAAAAAATGTTCTTAAACATGGTCTCTTCTCAGACTACTCTGAAAAGAAGCATTCAATAGTTTTAGATGGGCAGTAAAATATTCTAGTAGAATGAAATGGTAAGGTTGTGGTACAAACAGAAGGAAGAGAATTAAGAGAAATTATGAAGCCAAATCTATCAAAGTTAGTAACTTACCAGATATTGAAGATGAGGAGAAAGACTCTTGACGTAAGGATTTCAGAGCTCCAAACTAAAAACAGGGAGGCAAAGGAAATGTTACCATTAAGAGAAATACAAGTCTAATAGTAATTTGGAACAGAAGCTGAAGGGAATATAACAAGAGTTCTTAAAACCAGAAACATAAATAAAAGGACTAGCTTGAATCCTTGGAGGTCCACCCCAGGTAGTGAGGTTCAAAAATTTGTAATGAATCCAAAGAACATTTTTCAAGAGCTCTAGCTTTGATTCCAGAAAATGGACAAATTGGTTAACTAAACTATCTCTTTCCACAGAAAGATAAGAGATGATACTTGGGCCAACATGGTCTTTGTGGTTCCTAATAGGTTTTTATTATTTCGAGGACCTTCATTACAATGCTTGGCAGATACACAGAGATTATGTTTGTCTTTCTAGAGTCTTCTTTCCCAAAGGTTACATACAGTCTTGCCTTTTGTGTGACTACAGGAAACTGTATATGTGACCATAGGAGGGCTTTGAGAATTGTCCATCCTGCCTTTGAACAACATGGAATAGACAGAGTGAGAGATGCCAGTAGTAAGGTATATAGATAACATCTCCTTCTTCACACATACATCATTATCCAGGACCATTCACAACTGAGATTCTAGTTTAAAAATCACCAGAGATATGTGAACTTTTATATATTTATCCATAGGTCATTCATATCTGTATCTATCATTCCCTAAATGATGCCCTAAAATACCAAATGAGAATTTGTTCCTGAAAGTGCTTGATTAATGTGAATATGACAAATCAGAAAAAGGTCTCTGTATCACCAAAGGAATGCTGAAATGATTAATATTGCTCGAATGTGTTTCAGGATTCACTTCAGGATCTCTAGTCCCAGAAATAAAATGGTGCGTGTGGTGATGAGTTGCAGATCAAAGTTTGACTGTTTGGATGTGAGCAGCTATCCTTCCCCAACTTAAGAGCAATCTCAGCATGTTTGAAGCTTATTTGAATGATGACAGTAGAAAATGTGGGCATTTTCATGTGATTCTTAGCCTGTTCTTGGCAATCAGCAACCATTTGTCCAGTATCTCAAGTCACGTCCATAAAAATAAGAATAGAGAGAGTAAAAGTTGAATCCAAGGTTAAACCCTATGTTACTTCTGCCATATCAAGAAGTTAGAGTTAAGAAAACAAAACTAGCAACCAGAAAATGCAAGTTCTAGTTCAATATTGGCAAAGTAAAAATATTTTTTACCTTTCTTACTTCCCAAGGTAGTTCTTGGAATAAAAAGGTTATAGTGGCTGTAACACTTTGCAATAAGCAGAATTATTTCATCTACTCATTTGTTCTTTTCATTTATTAATTTAACAAATATACTAAGTATGGTAATCTCCCTCTTATCCTCGCGGTGTACATTCAACGACTCGCCATGGATACCTGAAACTTCCAAGACCTTCATGAACCCTGTATATACTATTTTTTTTAAAATTAAATAACTGAAACACCTACCAAATGACTGATAGGCTGGTAGTGTATACAGGGTGGATCCTCTGGATGAAGAGATGGCTTATGTCCTCAACAGGCCAGATGACATGAGATTTCATCATGCTGCTCAGAACAGAGTACAATTTAAAAATATGCATTCTTTCTGGAATGTTCTATTTAATATTTTCATAACATAGTTGACCACGTGTAAGTGAAACTGTGATACACAAAACCATGGATAAGGGGGAACCACCTTCATTTGTGCAAGGTACTGTACTTAATCTCTAGGTAAACATTAGTGAGAAAAACAGAAATTGTCTTTGCTCTTTTGGGTCTTCCTTAATAACTAGTGGCATGTTTATGTCAGACATTAGTATTAATATTATGCCATGCACAGGCTATATCCTAATGCAAGAATCATGTATATACATATGAAATACACATATGCATAAATATTTCTAATTCTCCTCAGGGGTTGTTCACTTAGAAGGTAGGATTGAAGTCAAGTAGACCTATGCTTGTAAGCAGGCTCTTTCACTTACTAGAATGTGACCTGGAAAATGTACTCAATTTATATTATGCTTTGGAGTCTTTCCATGTACAATGAGGGGGAAAATAATTGCTTAATCTTAGGGTTGCTAGAATTTAATGAAATTAAATTTATGAAGCACTCATTTGACATACATAGAGTCCTCTATAAATTATGACTTAAAATTATATTTGGTTGAAATACGCCAGTCACAAAAAGACAAATACTGTATGATTCCATTTAGATGAGGTACTTAGGGTGGTCAAAAATCATAGAGACAGAAAGTAGAATGGTAGTTGTCAGGGGTTGGGTTGAAAAAGAGAAAGGGGAGATTTAATTTAATTTGGAAAGAATTTTAGTTTTACAAGATGAAGAGTTATAGAAATGGATAGTGGGTGATGGTTAAGCAATATTATGAATGTATCTGGTACCAGTGAAATGTATGTATACTTAAAAATGGAGAATATGGTAAATTTTACATTACGTGTATTTTACCACATTAAAAAAGATTTAGAACAAAATATTGACTCACAGAGGTTCACTTCGGTCACATAGCGATGGAGGAATGGACTGTCTCCCCTCCCAGCTCTCAGCTGAAGCTTGTAGTCTTTGAGTGTTTCTAAATAATGCACGTGACTAGAGGCAGGCCCAGGCCTAGGTAGACATGCTAATTCAGCCTGCCTGATTTCAGTTCATAGTTCATTCCCACGCAGGATTTTCAGGTCCTGGTGCTCTCATAATAACCCAAAGTTGGCAAAGGTACATCCACTCAAAGCTCCCCCACTAGCTTAAGGGGGATACGAGACCCCTGCAGCAGCTGGAAGTGGAGCCAAGTGAGTCAAATGTCACGTCAGGGAACAGCTCAGGGACACTGATTCTTCACTTCCACTGGGAGGGGTTTGCCTTCCTCAGGCCATTCCCCAGGAACCACACGGGAAAACGGTCGGCCGCCTCTCTCTCCACCTGAGGCGGGCAGTGGAAGGAACACCTGCGCTGCCCGCAGCCTGGCAGCCCGCCCGCCCCGCTGCTGCGGGCCCCTGTGCTGCAGGTGACAGGCGTGCACATCCCGCCCCCCTCGGAGGGCCAATTAAGAAAGCCTCTGGGTGTAGTGCGGGAAGAATCGCTGAGGTAAACCTGCAAGAGTGTCAGGGGCTACTTCTACAGAGTTTCGCCGCGCGCGCAGCGCTGTCAGCTCTTGCCACTTGAAAGCAATTGAAGCAGGCGCTGCATTAATATGTATTACTCCTCTTTTAAACAGCATTTGATCTGAGGGTGTGAAATGCCACGCACGGAAGCTTCCCCATGAGTCTGCTCTCCTGCGTCGTACTTCTCTCAGTGACATCCGCTACCAAAAACCTGGAGGCTGGAATTTCCAGTTAATTAGCAGAAGACGGGAGCTGCCACAGTGCTGCTGATGCAATGTTCTTTTCTCCTCGGTCTATCTATTTGGAGTTCTTTTCTGCTGGATCACATCAAAGATGCTACCCTAAAGTGCTAAGGGCTGTGTGTTAGTTTCCTAGGGCTGCTAGAACAGACTACCACTACATGGGTGGCTTAAAACAACAACAGAAATTTATTCTCCAGCTGTTCCAGAGGCCAGAAGTCTAAAATCAGGTATCTGCCGCGTTGGTTCCTTCTGGGGGATCTGAACATCTGAACGAGAATGTGTTCTGTGCTGCTCTCCCGGGTTCTGGTGGTTGCCAGCAATCCTTGGGTTCCTTGGCTTGCAGTGGCTGAACTCCAGTCTGCCTCTGTCTGTACCTGAGTTTCTTCCCTATGTATCTTCTATGTGTATCTGTCTTCAAGTCTCTCTCTCCTTATTAAGACACCAGTCATTGGACTTAGGGTCCACCATAATTCAGTATGACTACCTCTGACATTTACTACATTTGCAAAGACCTTATTTCCAAATAAACTCACGTTCAAAGGTACTGGGAGTTAGGACTTCAACCTGTGTTATGGGCAGAGACAATTCAACTCACAACAGGGTAGAAGAAAAGAGAACTAACCAGAATTCTGTTCTACCTTTAGAGCAGTTTCTTCAAAAAGTCTCCTGGTCTTCCATGTAGTGAGTACATGGTAGAGCTAGAATCAGAATTCAGGTGGCAGCTGCTTACTCAGTTACCAGAGAAAGTGACAGGAAAATGGTGCAGTCAATTCTCATTATTCATGGTAGTTGTTCTAAAATATTGTCTTGAATACAGAAGTAGTAGATATTAAACCACTGCTCCTAGGGGAAAAACAGGATTAGGTTTCTGCCAGCCTCTGGTCACAACATTTTTGTCAACTGATCAATACATAACCTTGTTTTATATGTGTCTGTTTATAGACATCTTATTTCATATATATTGTTGATTCTTTAACATTGAACTCACGGCAAACACTATACCTTGAGCCTGAACAAAGCTTACCTAACACACATATTTTCTCCTTAAAACAGTGAAATCACCAGCGAAATGCTCAAAAAATGTGAAAAATGTAGCACTAAATAGATCCCCAAAGGACACTTGTTTAAAGCTAAAACAAGAAGGCAAAGCATTGGCTTGTGAAACCTCAGCTGGGAATATGCCTGTTAGGCAGCTCAAGTTTCATGCCACTCAGAAGACATCTGAGTGTGACCATAAAAGCAGCATGACTATTTGTTTTAGGATCAGAAATATATTACAGTGAGTGTGCAAATTCACAAATATGGAATCTGTGAATAATGAGGACTAACTATAAAGTGTATATTGCAGCCATTCTCAACAGGTTTCATGAACAGGCACCATGCTGGGTACTGATGATATAAGAATGAATGATAAAGAGTTGGGTCCCCATATGGAAGGAGCTTAATAAGGAAGACAGACATTAAACATATAGTAACAATGTGTACTCAATATTTACCAGTGTATGAGTAAATGCTGAGTCCCTGTCATACAGTAGGGATTTAAAAGTATGTTTCAATGTAGGTGACATGGAGCATCTCCTTGGAAAAATAATGTTTAAGCTCATACCTGAGAATGAGTTAACCCTATAGTTTAATGAGGTGAGTGGTTTTCCCAGCAGAAGAACTAATGTTTATGAAGTTCTAGATGCTAGAGAGAACAAAGTGAATTAAAAGCATGGAAAGTTTAGTGGGATTGCCATGAATTGTTCAAGGAGGAGAACAGTTCAAAATGGGCCATGAGAAACACAAAATAAAAAATGTCAATGTCAGCAACATTAAGAAGTTTGGCACTAAAAGCATCTACTCTAAAATGGAATGTAAGATCATTGGCTTCAAAATCCAGCTACTACAGAGAAAGGTAGTAAGACAGCAATAAGACAGCAATAAGACAAATATGAGACAGCAATACTTTTGTGGATACCAAAGTCCCCAAGACCCTTCCAGGGGGATCATGAGATCAAAACTGTATTCATAATAATAAGATGTGACTTGCCTTTTTCACTGGGTGGACATTTGTAGTGAGGAGGCAAAATCAACGGTGGATAAAACTGCTGGTTTCATTGTATAAATCAAGTAAGTGGCACTGGCAGCTCCCAGCGAGATCAATGCAGAAGGCAGGTGATTTCTGCATTTCCAACTGAGATACCCAGCTCGTCTCATTGGGACTGGTTAGACAGTGGGTGCAGCCCACGGAGCGGGAACCGAAGCAGGGTGGGGCATCACCTCACCCAGGAAGCACAAGGGGTCAGGGAACTCCCTCCCCTAGCCAAGGGAAGTCATGAGAGACTGTGCCATGAGAAATGGTGCATTCCAGCCCAGATACTATGCTTTACCCATGGTCTTTGCAATCTGCAGACCAGGAGATTCCCTCAGATGACTACATCAGTAGGGTCCTGGGTTTCAAGCACAAAACTGGGTGCCTGTTTGGGCAGACACTGAGCTAACTCCTGGAGTTTACTTTCATGCCCCAGTGGCACTTGGAACACCATTGAGACAGAACCTTTCACTCCCCTGGAAAGGTGACTGAAGTCAGGGAGCCAAGTGGTCTAGCTCAGCAGATCCCCACCCCCCCATGGAGCCCAGCCAACTAAGATCTACTGGCTTGAAATTCTCCCTGCCAGCACAGCTGATAGATAAAACTCACATCTCTCCAGAAAAAGTACCTAGGAGAAGGGGTGGCTATGGGTGCAGCTTCAGCCAACTTAAACGTTCCTGCCTGTCGGCTCTGAAGAGAGCAGGGGATCTTCCAGTAAAGTGCTCAAGCTCTGCTAAAGGACATACTGCCTCCTCAAGTGGGTCCCTGACCCCCATGCCTCTTAACTGAGAGATACCTCCCACCAGGGGTCAACAGACACTTCATACAGGAGAGCTCTGGCTGGGATCTGGTGGGTTCCCCTATGGGACAAAGCTTCCAGAGGAAGGAGCAGGCAGCAATCTTTGCTATTCTGCAGCCTCCAATGGTGATAACCCAGCAAACAGGGTCTGGAGTGGACCTCCAGTAACTCCAGCAGACCTGCAGCAGAGGGGCCTGTTAGAAGGAAAAATAGCAAACAGAAAGGAATAGCGTCAACATCAACAAAAGGATGTCAACACAAAAACCACATCTGAAGGTCACCAAAGTCAAAGACCAAATGTAGATAAATACATGAAGATGAGGAAAAACAAGCACAAAAAGGCTAAAAATTCCAAAAACCAGAACACCTCTTCTCCTCCAAAGGATCACAACTCCTCACTAGCAAAGGTACAAAACTGGACAGAGAATGAGTTTGACAAATTGACAGAAGTAGGCTTCAGAAGATGGGTTATAACAAACTCCTCTGAGCTAAAGAAGCATGTTCTAACCCAATGCAAGGAAGCTAAGAACCTTGAAAATATATTAGAGGAATTGCTAATTAGAATAACCAGTTTAGAGAAGCACATAAATGACTGGAAGGAGCTGCAAAACTCAGCACGAGAAATTTGTGAAACATGCACAGGTACCAATAGCATAATCGATCGAGTGGAAGAAAAGATATCAGAGATTAAAGATCAACTTAATGAAATGAGGTGTGAAGACAAGAGAAAAAAGATGAAAAGGAAAAACAAGGCCTCCAAGAAATACAGGACTATGTGAAAAGACCAAACCTGCATTTGATTGGTGTACTGAAAGTGACAGGGAGAATGGAGCCAAGTTGGAAAACACACTTCAGAATATTATCCAGGAGAACTTCCCCAACCTAGCAAGAATACAGAGAACACTACACAGATACTCCTTGAGAAGAGCAACCCGAAGACGCATAATCGTCAGATTCGGCAAGGTTGAAATGAAGGAAAAAATGTTAAGGGCAGCCAGAGAGAAAGGTCGGGTTACCCACAAAAGGAAGTCCATCAGACTAACAGAGGATTTCTCTGCAGAAACCCTACAAGCCAGAAGAGACTGGGGGCAATATTCAACATTCTTAAAGAAAATAATTTTCAACCCAGAATTTCATGTTTGGCCAAACTAAGTTTCATAGTTGAAGGAGAAATAAAATCCTTTACAGACAAGCAAATGCTGAGAGATTGTTTCACCACCAAGCCTACCTTACAAGAGCTCCTGAAGGAAGCACTTAATAAGGAAAGGGAAAACTGGTACCAGCCTCTGCAAAAACATAGCAAATTGTAAAGGCCATCAACGCTATGAAGAAACTGCATCAACTAATGGGCAAAATAACCAGCTAGCATCATAATGACAGGATTAAATTCACATATAACAATATTACTTTAAATGTAAATGGGCTTAATGCCCCAATTAAAAGACACAGACTGGCAAATTGGATAAAGAGTCAAGACCCATCAGTGTGCTGTATTCAGGAGACCCATCTCATGTGCAAAGATACACACAGGCTCAAAATAAAGGGATAGAGGATATTTACCAAGCAAACAGAAAGCAAAAAAAAAGTCAAGGGTTGCAATCCTAGTCTCTGATAAAACAGACTTTAAACGAACAAAGGCAAAAAAAAGACAAATAAGGGCATTACGTAAAGGAAAAAGGATCAATGCAACAAGAAGAGCAAACTATCCTAAATATATATGCACTCAATACAGGAGAACCCAGATTCATAAAGCAAGTTCTTAGAGACCTACAAAGAGACTCAGACTTCCACACAATAATAGTGGGAGACTTTAATACCCCACTGTCAACATTAGACAGATCAACGAGACAGAAAATTAGCAAGGATATTCAGGACTTGAACTCAACTCTGGGCCAAGCAGACCTAATAGACATCTATAGAACTCTCCACCACAAGTCAAGAGAATATACATTTTTCTCAGCAACACATCACACTTATTCTAAAACTGACCACATAATTGAAAGTAAAACACTCCTCACCAAATACAAAAGAATGGAGGTCATAAGAAATAGTCTCTCGGACCACAGTCCAACCAAATTAGAACTCAGGATTAAGAAACTCACTCAAGCACTTTGGGAGGACGAGGCGGGTTTCCCAAAGGACTTGAGGCCAGGAGTTCAAGACAAGCCTAGCCAACATGGTGAAAACCCGTCTCTAGTAAAAATACAATAATTAGCCAGGCATGGTGGTGGGCACCTGTAATCCCAGCTACTCAGGAGGCTGAGGCAGGAGAATCACTTGAACCTGGCAGGCAGAGGTTGCAGTGAGCAGAGATTGCATCATTGTACTCCAGCCTGGGTGACAAGAGCAAAAAACAAACAAACAAACAAACAAAAGAAACGCACTCAAAACTACACAACTGCGTGGAAACTGAACAACCTGCTCCTGAATGACTATGGGGGAAATAACAAAATTAAGGTAGAAATAAATAAGTTCTTTGAAATCAATGAGAACAAAGACACAATGTACAGGAATCTCTGGGACACAGCTAAAGCAGTGTTTAGAGGGAAATTCATAGCACTAAATGCCCATAGGAGAAAGCAGGAAAGATCTAAAATTGACCCGCTACACAATTAAAAGATCTAGAGAAGCAAGAGCAAACAAATTCAAAAGTAGCAGAAGACAAGAAATAACTAAGATCAGAGCAGAACTGAAGGAGATAGAGACATGAAAAACCCTTAAAAAAATCAATGAATCTAATAGCTGGTTTTTTGAAAAGATGAACAAAATAGATAGTGCGCTAGCCAGTCTAATGAAGAAGAAAAGAGAGAAGAATCAAATAGACACAATAAAAAATGATAAAGGAGAGATCACCACTGATCCAACAGAAATACAAACTATCATCAGAGAATACTATAAACACCTCTATGCCAATAAACTAGAAAACCTAGAAGAAATGGATAAATTCCTGGACACACACATCCTCCCGAGACTAAATGAGGAAGAAGTCAAATTCCTGAATAGACCAATAACAAGTTCTGAAATTGAGGCAGTAATTAATCCCAGGACCAGATAAATTCACAGCCAAATTCTACCAGAGGCACAAAGAGGAACTGGTACCATTCCTTCTATAACTATTCCAAACAATAGAAAAAGAGGGAATCCTCCCTCCCTCATTTTATGAGACCAGCATCATCCTGATACCAAAACCTCTCAGAGACACAACAAAAATAAGAAAACTTCAGGCCAATATCCCTGATGAATATCAATGCAAAAATCCTCAATAAAATACTGGCAAACCGAATCCAGCAGCACATTGAAAAGCTTATCCACCAGGATCAAGTTGGTTTCATCCCTGGGATGCAGGCAGGTTCAACATATGCAAATCAATAAACACAATCCATCACATAAACAAAACCAATGACAGGAACCACACGATTATCTCAACAGATGCAGAAAGGACCTTTGATAAAATTCAACATCCCTTTGTGCTAAAAACTCTCAATAAATTAGGTATTGATGGAACATATCTCAAAATAATAAGAGCTATTTATGACAAACCCACAGCCAATATCATACTGAATGGGCAAAAGCTGGAAGCATTCCCTTTGAAAACCGGCACAAGACAAGGATGCCCTCTCTCACCACTCCTATTCAACATAGTATTAGAAGTTCAGGCCAGGGCAATCAGGCGAGAGAAAGAAATAAAGAGTATTCAAATAGAAAGAGAGGAAGTCAAATTATCTTTGATTGCAGATGACATGATGTATACTTAGAAAACCCCATCGTCTCAGCCCCAAAACTCCTTAAGCTGATAAGCAACTTCAGCAAAGTCTCAGGATACAAAATCAATGTGCAAAAATCATGAGCATTTTTATACACCAATAACAGACAAATAGCCAAATCATGAGTGAACTCCCATTCACAATTGCTACAAAGAGATTAAAATACTTACGAATACAATTTATAAGAGATGTGAAGGACCACTTAATGGAGAACTACAAACCACTGCTCAAGGAAGTAAGAGAGAGTACAAACAAATGGAAAAGCATTCCATTCTCATGGATAGGAAGAACCAGTATCATCAAAATGGCCATAGTGCCCAAAGTAATTTATAGTTTTGATGTTCTCCCCATCAAGCTACTGTTGACTTTCTTCACAGAATTAGAAAAAAAAATTACTTTAAATTTCATATGGAACTAAAAAAGAGCCCGTATAGCCAAGACAATCCTAAGCAAAAAGAACAATGCTGGAGGCATCGCACTACCTGACTTCAAACTATACTACAAGGATACAGTAACCAAAACAGCATTATACTAGTACCAAAACAGAAATACAGACCAATGGAACAAAACAGAGGCCTCAGAAATAACACCACACATCTTCAACCATCTGATCTTGGACAAACCTAACAAAAACAAGAAATTGGGAAAGGATTCCCTATTTAATAAATGGCGTTGGGAAAATTGGCTAGCCATATGTAGAAAACTGAAACTGAATGCCTTCCTTGCATCTTATAAAAAAATTACCTCAAGATGAATTAAAGATTTAAACATAAGACATAAAATCATAAAAACCCTAGAAGAAAACCTAGGCAATACCATTTATAACATAGGCATGGGCAAAGACTTAATGACTAAAACACCAAAAGCAATGGCAACAAATGCCAAAATTGACAAATAGGACCCAATTAAACTAAAGAGCTTCTGCAGAGCAAAAGAAGCTATCATCAGAGTGAAGAGGCAACCTACAGAATGGGAGAAGATTTTTGCAATCTATCCATCTGACAAAGCACTAATATCCAGAATCTACAAGGAACTTAAACAAATTTACAAGAAAAAAACAAACAATCCCATCAAAAAGTGGTTGAACAATATGAACAGATACTTCTCAAAAGAAGACATTAATGCAGCCACCAAACATATGAAAAAAAGTTCATCATCACTGGTCGTTAGAGAAATGCACATCAAAACTAAAATGAGATACCATCTCATGCCAGTTAGAATGACAACAATTAAAAAGTCAGGAAAAAACAGATGCTAAAGAGGATGTGGAGACATAGGAAGGCTTTTACACTGTTGGTGGGAATGTAAATTAGTTCAACCATCGTGAAAGACAGTGTGGCAATTCCTCAAGGATCTAGAACCAGAAATACCATTTGACCTAGCAATTGCATTACTGGATATTTACCCAAAGGATTATAAATCATTCTACTATAAAGACATATGCACATGTATGTTTATTGCAGCACTGTTCACAATAGCAAAGACTTGGAACCAACCCAGATGCCCGTCAATGATAGACTGGATAAAGAAAATGTGGCACATATATACCATGGAATACTATGCAGCCATAAAAACGGATGCGTTCATGTCCTCTGCAAAGACATGGATGAAGCTAGAAACCATAATTCTCAGCAAACTAACACAGTAACAGAAAACAAACACTGCATGTTCTCACTCATAAGTGGGAGTTGAACAATAAGAACACATGGACATAGGGAAGGGATCATCACACACTGGGGCCTTTTGGGGGGTGGGGGACTAGGGGAGGGATAGCATTAGGAGGAATACCTAATATAGATGACAGGTTGATGGGTGCAGCAAACCTCCTTGGCACATGTGTACCTATGTAACACACCTGCATGCTCTGCACATGCATCCCAGAACATAAAGTATAATTAAAAAAGAAAAAAAAGAAAGTGGCTCTTCCAAACTGCATTTGTAGTTATCCATTGTATTTTTCACTACTGTACACTTGCATTTAAAAACAAACAATTTCACTAAATGGTATCATTGTCGAAGCAGTAATAAGTTAAATTTACTAAATCTTGATCTTGAATATATGGCTTTTTAACATTTTGTGTGACAAAATGCTGAACAGAAATTTATGCAAGAGACATGAAGTATCACTGCTGCATACCAATGGATGATGGCTGTCTTGAGGAGAAAGACTTGTGTGAGTGTTTGAGCTGCAAGCGAAAGCAACTGATTTTTGTGGGGGATATTGTATAAAATATAAATTCTGTTTGTTCAGACTTGGAAATTTGACATGAAGATATATTCTTGAGAATAATAAAGTGAGCCTATCACTTCAAAGAAACAACATTTAGTGTTAAAGATAACATTTGAATCGAAAAATGAGAATTTTGGAAACCTTGTAGCTGCAATCATAAACTTGACAGCTTCTCAATACACGAAGACTTTTCTGAAAATATTGGTGATACCACTAACAAATGTGATTTTTGATACTATATAATAAAATGTGATGAATAGAAAGTCTGTGTAACTCAGTGAATTAATATTTTCCAAATGAACAGAGCATAATGCCATAAAATAGTATATGGGTAAAATCTTCATTAAATATACAAGGTAAATTAATGTATTTTAAAGTAACAAAGTACAAAATGTTCATTAAAAAGGATGCACATTCAATATTACAACTGATATTTGAGAATCTATCGCTTGAGTTTGGGTGTAGTATCAACGAAAAATCTACAATTATCTGTAAAAGGTATTAAAATATACAACTATTTCAAACCACATATCTTTGTGAGTCAGCATTTTTTATGTGCATCAACCAAAATATCAATTGCAGCAGGCAGAATGCAAAAGAAAAAATACCAAAATCTAGCTGTCTTCTATTAAGCCAAATGTTAAAAAGAGATCTTAAGGTGTAAAAACTAAAACTGTTCTATTTTTTGTCTCGAAAAAATATGTTCTAATATAGTAATGTAAATATGTACTCTTTACATTACACTGTAATTTGTTTACTAATATTATTTTAAGTGACATGACAGATCATATTTTTAAATTTTCTCAGTTTTAAATTTTAATACAGTAAATGGCTATAGAGACAAATTTTATCAGTAAAGTATCTTTGGGGTCCTCAATAATTGAGATCCTGAGGCAAAACCATTTAAGAACCATTGATATAAGCACTAAGGGAAAGAACATGGACTTATAAAGTCAGGGCCTGGACTACTCCATTTCTCCTCCTACATCACTAGTAGCAGAGTAATCCTAGATAACTCACTGAACTCTCCAACACCAGGCTCTTTTGTAACATGTGGGTAAACATGGTAGTAAATGCTCACAGGGTCACCGTAAGAACAAAACGTGCTCACGTATGTAGATGTACTTTGTGTCCTCCAAAAAGGACTGCACAAAAGTTATTCTCTTATTATTATTCATGATAATAACAATTTGTGCTAAAATTTGGTGAATGATGTCAATAATGATAACCTTCCAGTGATAAAAATAAAGTGTTTTTATGAATCAGGTAAATCGTACTGCCCAAACATTTTTATCTCATCCAACACAGGCTCAGTTGTTTGATTTTTAATCATGCTGTTAGAGTCTTTAGAAACCTCAGAAATTCTGGTTACAGATAAGACCAATTTGGAAAATCGTTTCCCAAATACTTACTTGGAAGCAAATGCAGATATTGCAGCAAAACTCAGGAAAAGATTCACACTGGTCTGGAAGTAATGAGTAATAGTGTGGGTGCATTGGCCATCCATGAGATCCAAATTAAAACACAAAGATGAGATACTCTGACCACTCACTTCCTGCTGGTAGGAGCACAGAATGTTAGCAGCAGAAGCAATATTATTAGCAGCCTTCTTATTCAATGCCTCATCTAAAACAAGAATCTCTTCTATGAGCCTCTGACATGCTATCTCATCTCTACTTAAATATTTCTAGTTGTTAGACACATGCCATATCACAAGGCAGTTCATTTAATATGTTACAATCTTATTTTTCATTATGCACATCTAATTATACAAAAAGTGAATGATTTTCTTGCACTTCTAAGATGCCAGGTGCATCTGCCGCTGCTGTTGGACAGGGACCACACTTTGAGAACCACATACTTAGGGTCCAACCACAATTCCTCACACAGCTTACAGGGTAACATGTTCTGAGTTGCATGCAACGGACTTGCAACAGCGCTCGTTCAGTTTTGGGACTTGTCTGGGTGGTTATGAATAAAGGCTTTGTTAATAGGAGAGCAGTGGTGTGAATAATCCACCACTGTGGATAATCCAAAAGCCATTTCAGCTTGGTTTTGGAAGGTGTTCAAGCTGGATTTTAATTTTGCAGCAGCCCTGGGTTTACCTTCATAAAAAGGTTTGCTAAGGCCAGTGTTAAAATTGAGCGACTGTTTCCTGAATAAACACATGCTTTCCACAGTGGGAGAGGCAAGCCAGCCAGCCTAGCTTGCTGGCCATGGAGATAAACCTGGCAGTCATAATTCACAAAGCAGATAACCTCTCTGAAGGAAAACTGGGAGCTGAGTCCACATAAGACACTACAAATCGTAGTTCCTAACAACGTGTGGGAGAGTTGTGGAAACCCCTCAGTTCCTCTTTGTATACACGCCTGTACTAGTTAAATTCATGTAGTTTATGAGCCTTAAATTATTTCCCTTGTACCCTCTGCCTAACCTCTCCAAAAAATCTGTGTGTGAGAATGTGTGTGTATGTTTATGATTTGCTTTACAGAGGTCATAAAAGAAAGACGCTACCCAAAAGCTCACAAATCCCAGTGTTATGAGTGATAGGCATGTCAAGGCTTGTGGTTAAAAGCAATAATAATCTCTAAAAGTAGTTTCTAAGTGTTGGTTTGTGAATGGGCACTATCACAATAACCTGGGAATTTAAAAAATACGGATCCCTTCCCTTTCACTCTACTGCTAAAACTGTGGTAGTGGTTATGTGTATGTTTACTCTTCTGACAACCTTGTTTGTCCTCTTCCATTTTAGTGTCTCATCTATAACACAGAAAGAATCGGTTATGGCTAGAATAACTTGCGGATATTTGGCAGAAAATTTATTTAACGGCTTTATAAATAAAATCTAATTCCCACAGAAATGTAACATAATCCCCACAAATGGAGAAAATGGTGATATCACCTATCAAATTTTGAGTGCTTCTTAGAGATTAGATGCTGTGTTAAATGCTGCACATGAGTTGCTTTATTTAAGTAAAGCCTGTAAAGTAGTTCCTTTTCTTAAACTCATTTTACAGGTAAGAAATCTGTGGCCCAAAGTCGCATAGTCATGAAATGGCAGAACTAGGTTAAAAACCTTCTTTACTGGACTCAATGTCCAGTCTTTTAACCTCTGCGCAATATTGCCCCCCCAGTGGACTTATGCTAATGACAGTTTCCATTTAAGAAAAACGCCTCAGGCTGGGCATGGTGGCTTATGCCTGTAATCTCAGCACTTTGGGAGGCCGAGGCAGGTGGATTACTTTAAGTCAGGAGTTTGAGACCAACCTGATCAACATGGTGAAACCCTGTCTCTAATAAAAATAGAAAAAATTAGTTGGGTGTGGTGGCAGGTGCCTGTAATCCCAGCTACTCAGGAGGCTGAGGCAGAAGAATCGCTTGAACCCAGGAGGTGAAGGTTGCGGTGAGTCGAGATCACTGAAGTCCAGCCTGGGCATCTCAAAAAAAGAATAAAAAAGTCTCCTTGTAAATTAATTGGATGCCAAACACCTCTTACGTGCCACTTCAGATGTTTTTGGCCTCATCAGTCTCTGGCCCCTTGTCCCAGTCCCAGCTATCTCTGACCAACTGGACCCAACTTCCCATAAACACAGGCTGACAGCATCATAACCTGTGTACACTCTGTGCACTACTCACCTGTGTCCTCGATGTCCCGAGATGCTAAGGTGACAGATGCTGCTGGGAACAATAAGGGAATTAATGCCCTAGAGGACTGAAACTTTGAACCCATGGGAATCTGGGGAGACCAGATGAATGTCTTCCTTCTTTCATTGTACAAACTGCCCTGAGAACAAGTCCATGAACTTCTCTGAAGACAGCCTCCAAGACAGCACTGTCAGCTCCACTTGATACCAAGAGATTGCTGTGTTGATAACATGTGTTCACACTGGCACATTAGTTCTCACTGCTTCCCTGCTGCACACTGCTTCTCCTTTAATCAGGCTTACCAGAATTACATTCTCTTCTGAAAATAGTACCTCATAAGCCTTTGCCTAGGCTCTGCTTTTTGGGAAACTCAGGCTAAGATAATTTGGAACCTCCCAGCTCCAAGGTACATGCAAGTGATATTACTTTTAGCCCTTGTTATGGGGTGGGTGGGGGGATGGGGCAAAAAATAATAAGGAAACAAGGAATTGAGAACTATGTTTTGTCTCTTTCAAAACCCTGGTTAAAGCATTTCTCTGCTCTAAGTGATTCAACACAAATATTGCCACAGCTTTGTAAACAAAGAGGGGCACAGTTACAAATAGGTAAATAATGAATGCCCTGCTTTTCTTCTCTTACAGAAGCTCTTATTCTTTGTCTGCCTCCAGGGCTGTGTAGAACTCTATCCTGGGAATCCAGTCTATTGAGGCCAGGCCTTTTTAAAGGCCCTTCCAGTGAAAGAAGAGAAATGAACCTCTCAATCCAACATCAGAAACTAAAATGAGCCTTTCAGACATCACTCCAGGTGGGATTAAAAAGCCATGGCTACTTCCCCAGAAATGAAGCTGTTTAGGGAAGGTGTGGCTCAGAGCCAGGGCTAGGAATGAGCAGGTGTGCCTCAGAAGACACATTTCCAGCACCTTCCCCAGACGAACAAAATTAACATGTGTTTCTTTTCTCCTGGATTCTAGGAAAACCTCCCCAACGGACCCAGAAAAAGCAGAAGAGATAAAGGAAAAGAAAATAGTTATTTCGGAAATCCTTAGAAAGCATGTATTTATGTATGTTGAATGAAATGAAAGGTGGAGCTGAAATATGTGTCTAAGTAACACAAGCTTCAAATCTATTGGCCCGACATAAGTTTTCAGATGTGAAGGCACTAGATAATTGTGTTGTTTATTGCATGCTCTTTTGCTTAATGCATTTTGATAGGATATGTAAATTCAGTCGAGTTTCCCATAATCATAATGACCTAAATGCTGAACAATAGATCAGATAAATGAACAGTTTCCAATGTGGTCATGCCAGGGGTAGAATAATAATGTAACTGTGTGTTTATGTGTATGTGCGTGTGCATATTTGTACGTGCATGTGTTCAAACTCAATACTTATTTTCTGAATGAATGTGTTATGGGCTTAAAAATGGATGATGGACTATCATTACATTAAGATTCAGAAAATACATATTAAGTTTGGACAACGTGGCAAGTCCTATGCTGGGATTACTTTAGAGTAATAAATAAACATGCATAAAACCTAATTCCAATATCCAATGAACTCAATAAATAAACATGTATATAATCCCAACATTCAGTGAACTCACGGGCTACCAGGAGATTATGGTTATTAGTATTGCTAGTATAATGGTTACTAACATTTACTGAGTACTTACTGTGGTATTATATTTCTTTGGATATGTTATCTCATTTAATTCTTACAGTGACCCAAGAAAGTAGATATAATCATTCTCATTTTACTGATGAATAAACAGACTCAGAACAGTTAAGAATCTTATCTAAAATTATATAGGTAGAAATAAGTTTTCTAGCTTCTTAACCTGGATTAAGTTTTTAACCTGAATTTGTCTGTCTATAGAGCTAACTCCACTATTCTATATTACCTTTTAAAATTAACATTTGACTTCCATAATCATAGGTAAACAGGACAGTGACTCCTATTTTACAGGAAGTCACATAGAGAAGTACAACGCCCCATTCCTGTTCAGTTAATGAGGTAACTACTACTTGAACTTTTGCTGCCTTTGATTTTTAAGTTTTGAGCACTTTCCCTCATACCAACATGCTCTCATGGAGGCCTGGACTATGTTTTCTATCTTCACTTCCAGTGCCTTTGACAGGGAGTGGCGTCTTGGCCTTCACTCAGGATTGCCCAAGGCTTTATTGTGGAAACCTGTGGAGGTATAGAGATTTGGTTGACCAAGCATTGACCCTTCTCCTTAGAAAATGTCATGTTTGAACATGCTCCTACCCCTCTGGCTACAGTTGATTAATCTCTGAGTCAGCAACCAGCTCAAGACATACTAAGTAACTCTGTTCCCTAAATGTTTGTACGTTGGGCCAAAGAAAGAGTCTGGACATTTTATTTCTGGAGATTGAAGCCTCAGAGATAGTAAACTCAGAAGCTATTGATACCATTCTGTTGCTCCTTAAGGAGAGAACAAGTCTGCAGTGAGAAAGAATGAACCTGATTTCACCAAAAAGGGAATTTCGAGAATCAGGAGGAAAGACTTGGTGGCATTTGAGTCCCTGTATCTATTTCTTCCTGCAGTGCCGTTGCTTATCTGCCTTTCTCGTGGTGTGCTTATTCAACCCTTCCTTGAATTATGTAAGTTAATAAATTCCCTTTTTGGACTGAGCTTAATTCGAGTTTTGTTTCTCTCAGATATAACCAAAAATACCTCGTTTTAATACAGGATCCAACAAGAAAGCAGACCAGAAAGCCACTTAAAAAAACCACAAGTTGGCCAGGCATGGTGGCTTAAGCCGGTAATCCCAGCACTTTGGGAGGCTGAGACTGGCGATCACCTGAAGTCAGGGGTTGGAGACCAGCCTGGCCAACCTGGTGAAACCCCGTCTCTACTAAAAATACAAAAATTAAGCATGCATGATGACACATACCTATAATCCCATCTACTTGGGAGGCTGAGGCAGGAGAATCACTTGAACCCAGGAGGCGTAGCTTGCAGTGAGCAGAGATCTCACCAGTGCACTCCAGCCTGGGTGACAGAGTGAGACTCTGTCTCAAAAAACAAAACAAACAAAACACTCACATCAATTATCAAAGTATATAATTATTTTATTGAGATTCATTCTTGTGACCAAATTGGACCGCTCACTTACTATCTGACTCATGGGTCTCAGCCTCGTCCATCCGGCAGAGCCCACATGCTATGTCCATGTGAGTGCACACCATCTGGCAACCCCAGGACAGCACCGCCTGCTCCCACGCCAAGTTCTGCAGTCTGCATTTTCAGGGCCATCATTTTGGGCTGAGGAAAGATGTCTGCTTTGGCTCTGTAATGACAGGATACAGACCAGCTGCTGCCATTCCTGCCTGGCAACTTCCTGGAGGGGCTCAGATTTAAAATGTGGAATAAAAAGTTTTCTCTCCTATTCTTTCGGAATGACTAAGGCCTAAACAGCAGAGTCCTAAGCCTGTGGGCTGGAAATGAGGTTATCTTATGTTGGGTCCCCTAGATATAAGCCTGAGATAAAGGTCTGGGGGCACATGACTTAAGGAGGGAGAGCTTTAATAGACAGCATCATAGATTTTCACAGGTTAATCTCTTAGGTTGCCATTCCAGGCTCACTGACCATTAGAATAATTAAGCTCACCTTGCTCCTGATGCCAAGTGTTGCCTGTGGCTTCTAATAATCTGTTATCTTATTATATCAGCTGCTTCTAGGATCTCAGTTCTGTACCAGTGTCTCCTACCATCAGCCCCACATGTGGAGTACAGCCTCCACTGAGCTTCTCACCTACCCTGTGATGCAGGTACTATCCTTACCAATACCTTTTTATCAACTTGATAAATAGGTTGCACTTGGCACCCCTGCCCCAAGGATATAGTCAGCTGGTGGGTTTTCTATTCTTCTGTAGTAGACTCATCCAAGCATATCAGTTCTCAGAGGCTTCCGACGCCTTCCTCCACTGTCTGCCATGGCAGTTCTGGAATCTCTATATGGTCTACTATTTTATCTAAGGCTCCAAGGCTCATCCCAAAAACATATCAGGGCCATCTCCCAGAGCCCTCCCCACCAAGATGTTAAATCCTATGATATGGAGAGTCCCTAATTCAAAAAGAGCTCCATTATCTAGTTTACTGACCCTTCGCCCCGAGAATCCATCTAAGTCAGGCTCTGCCAACTCCACTTAGTCTATGATAGCCAGGTTCTGCGTCCCACTTCTCTGGCATAGAGTTCCTCCTGCACCTCAGCAGGCCCAGAATTTGTTACCATCTGCCCTTCATTGTCAGTCTGGCAACCAGGAGAGGAGGTAGAGTCAGATCAGCATTATCTTACAAGGAATCTGCCTCATTTGAGGTTTCTCCACTGCCTCCAGCAAAGGGTGAAAGTGGGCAGGTGGGCTTGGCTCTATCTCCAACAAAGGAAAATGGAAGTCTTCTGCAGGCCCACAGAGATCAGAGAATCTTACACTTCAAGTTGCTCAAGTACATCTACGCAGATATCCTCATCCCAATCTCAGGGTCACACTTTTTTCTTTATAATGCCCTTACTTGGCATGGGTGAAGTGCCACACTGAGACTATCAGCTTTCTCTGAAATTCTGCCAGTCTCCCAGTTACACTATCTGCATGGTCTTCAGTTCCCCTACTCTCGAGTTCAGGTAGTGAGGATCTCTAACTGCTGCCTAGGAGGATCTCTGATCCTCAAACTTTACTTGGAATTGATTATTTTCTGAGCTTGTACCTCTGCAAAGCTTCAACAATGGTCAGCACAACATAATCATTATAATTAGTATTTCCCTATATCTTTCATATAATATGCTAGAGGTATTGCATGAGTCAGTGCACTCCTCCAAGCTGTGTCCTGTACTGGGTCATCACAGGTGAAGGTCTTCACTCTCCAAGTGCACTGCAACCTCATGCTAGATCTACCACCACTCCATCTGCCATCAGTGACAGTATCCTCATTGCCAAATGGCTGGTGGGTGATCCAACTCCAAAATTCCATCTCAGCCAGCTGCTCCTAAGCCCACTCCTAGTACCAACTCTCTTAGGCAGGTTTCCTAGCAGCAGAAACTAAGATAGGATTTCAGGTGCCATATTAAGAGAGTGCTTTTTTGGTTTCCTTCTTTTTAGTATCATATTATTCTCTATTGCTGCTTCTGTTTATCTACTTAACTTCTTTCACCCACAATTCCCTCCTTCTTCCTCTTCTTTTTTGCTCTCTCACTCTCATGGCAAACTTCTGCTATTCTTGAGCCTATATAGCCAAGAATGACAGGATAAAATCAGTTTAAACCTCTTCTCTTCAAATAGCAAGCAGTCTTTTTAGTATCTCTGATTTTTAATTTCAAATTTTAGATTGAGGAGAAAAATAAAGATTGGTCTAGCCATGAGAAAAGCCAACCAGCCATGACCATTGGTGTTGACAAGGTAATGGAACACAGAAAAGACACAACTTCTTGGGCCCATACCTGTGGACAGCAGGAACTTAGAGAAAAGGGTAATCAATTGAGCAGACACCCAAAACTTGTCTATTAGAGCTTCCTTCGTTAGCAACAGACTAGTCAGCTTACTGACATGAGATTAAAGTAACTTACAGAGGGTGAAATACCCCAATATTTAAAGTAACTTACAAAGAGTGAAATACCACAATATTTTTGGGCAAAATCTTTCTTCTGCTTGAATAAATGATACAAGAGGTAGGTTAGCCCTGTGTAGATCATTAGAAGTTTTATGAGGGCAGAAACTTTATTTCGTTCATTAATATATATTCCAGAACTTATAAAATTACCCATGTCATAGTTAGCTGTCAATAAACTTCCTGAATTGATAAATTTATAAATGTCCAATGTAATAAAGATCTATTTTAGAGTTCTAGATCCACACATTGGATTCTGGCTCAGTTTTCTCATCTTTAAAATGGGAATAATTATAGGATCTATGCTACAGGGTTATTGTGAGGGTTAAGCAAATGTTGACTCTATCATATTAAACTCAGTTTCAAGCACATAATAAGTTTTTAATAAGTAATAACCATTACTAAGGGAAAGTGGGAATGCAATAATGGCTACTGCAATGGAAAAGAAGCCATAAAATTGGGAGTAAATAACACTTTCTCTAGACAAGATGTATTTTCCTTTTTAGGAGAATTGAGATAATAATACAGACGAGTCATTAGAGCAGAAGCAAAGGCAGTCATACCTACAAAAGTAGATCCTTCCAATTGGTCATAAAAGAATAATTAAAAGCAACAGCAGCAACAGCAGGAATAAAACTGTTAGCATAAAATCTCTTCTGACAGTTTAGCCTCTTGAAAATTAGTAGTCTTTGCCCTGCCTTTTCTAGAAAACCTGTTATATGGTCGTGTAGGAACGATTTGAGAAAAGCAAAACATATTATAGATGCTGTCTATACTATGTAAGAGGCCTTCAGTTTACAACCAAGAGTGTGAAATTGTGAGCTAATAGATGCTGGAGTGAAACTATGTCTAACTCTCTTCTACCTGCTTTTTTTCTCTTCTTTTCCTCTCCGCCCCTTGAAAACAGCACAGATGGGGAGGAGAAAAGCAGACGATTCAAACTGGTACATTACGTGGGCACAAACAAGTTAGGGAAAAACATCTTTGCATGGTGAGAAAAATTCCACTCCTTTCTTGGACAATTTCTGAAGTATTTGAAACCATGGCAACTAACATAAATGTAGCCCGTGCATTGTACATTCTCAGTCTGAAACAATGAAAAACAAACTTAGGATCTTCTTAGAAAGTTAAAAATAAACATAACTTGGACAACAGACTTCAACAAGTTTCTCATTTCCTTTGAAAACTTATAAAAATTCAGTATTTTAAAAGAAAAATAACTCTATGTGTTTGGGTCATATAAATAAATAAACATATTTGTACACATACATGTATACACAATGTATCTATAGTATATATGCAGGCAGTATATAGTATATGCATGTATATATATTTTACATATATATACATATCCTCAGGGTAAGTATATTTTTGGAACATAGCATTGTTGAATAATGATTATATATTAATAAATGTGATATATAAGTGTGTTAAGTGTGTATAATATGTAATTAGTATCATTCAACAATGCCATGTGTTAGGAAAAACATTGAGAATATAGGAATGGACAAATAGGATTCCTGTCCTCTGGAGGCATATAGACTAGTGGGTAAGAGTAAGTATTAGAGTAAGGAAACAAGTTATGTCAGGTCTGTGTTGCAGCATGGAAAACTCTGCTTAAAGAAACATTAGTTACATAACCAACAAAATGAATAAATAATTACACACAGCTCTAAAGTCAATGAATGGAAAGCACAGTATAACATGAGTAGGCATGATAGATGCAGGGGCCCCAACCCCCAGGGCCACTGACCAGTTTTCATCAGTGTCCTGTCTAGGAACTGGGCTGCACACCTGGAGGTGAGTGGTGGGCAAGCGAGAATTGCCACCTGAGCTCTGCCTCCTGTCAGATTAGCGGTGGCATTAGATTCTCACAGGAGCCCAAACCCTGTTGTGAACTGCGCATGCCACAGATCTAGGTCGCACACTCCTAATGAGAATCTAATGCCTGATGATCTGACGTGGAACAGTTTCATCCTGAAACTCCTCCCCTGGCCTACCATCCCTTCTTTGTACCTCCCCTACCCCTACCCCACCCACCATCTGTGGAAAAATTGTCTTCCACAAAACCAATTCCTGGTGCCAAAAGTGTTGGGGATCATTATGACAGAGGACTTAATTTAGATGAGGGATATGAAAGTTGTTCAGAAAAATAAAGACTCATGTTGGCAGCTTGAAAAACTACTGTGTGCATTGTTTTGGATACAGCTGTAAAGTATCTTATGGTACAGGAAAAATCAAATTCAATTAGTGAAAGTGTGAGAAAAGAGACTAACCCTTGGCTTGCCCTCATTAGAGAAAACCAGCAGAGGGATCAATTATTTCTATTAGAGTAAGGAAACAAGTTATGCCAAGTCTGTGTTGCAGCATGGAAAACTCTGCTTAAATGTTTAGAAAACATCATCAGAATAATTTGTTGATGAAACAACTTGCTGATGGAATCAACTACTCTGGGGAAGCCAGAGGTGGTCAAAGGAGAAAAAGTTGCTGGAAGAAATACTTTTTTTTTTGCACATCATTACAAAATACATATTTTTTTCCATTTCACAAATATCACTTCATAAAATGCAGTGTTTCAATAATTCAGGTGGACCCATGCGACAATTAATTGAAATGCCTCACCATCTTGCTTTTTTCTGTATCTTGGTTTTAGATCTTAAAGCCTTATATAAACCCTTTTTATTCTTTTACTATAAGGCACTGTTAAATGCATTTTCCTAGTAAGTAAATGAAACAAGTGATTTGCTGTGGGTCCTTCAGCAGAGTTGTTGATTGACCCAGGAATGGAGCATATATAATTGGACTGTGACTTTTGTGTATTAATGAGGACCATGTTTCCTGCCCTACAATGGGAACTAAAAACTTAATACTGGCTTGAGAAATAAAATGAAATAAAAACAGCAAGTAAACCATACACGAGAAATTAGCTTCACATTATGTTGAGTTTTTCACATCCTGAAACAGCCTGCTTCTTACCTTTAATAAGTTTGAGTTTGCTGTGCTCAGCATAATTGGACACAGCTGCCTGCATTTTCTGCCAGAGTATGAGGAAAAATTGAGTTATTATTAGACTTTGGTATAACGACCTGCCTGGCCAATGTAAATCTTAAGATTCAAGTGTTTATTAGTTGTGAATTTTCCATTGTAAGGGCACCTAGGAAGTCTCTTCACTAATAGGAGCCTGGAGAAGAAGACTGAAAAGCACCCAGTATATAATCAGAAAATTAATTGGTTAACCCATCTGTAATGTCAGAGTCAACAACAGATACATCAGACCACACCAAATTGGGCTTTCCTCAAAATGAGTAACTGCAGGCAGCAATTTTGAGGACTTGTAAGTGAAGTTCGTGATGCTTTAAATTAGAGGGCTTTGTAAAGGCATTACTTTCATAGAGAAGTAGGTTTGAAATCTGTCTTGCTTTGGATTTCCCCAGCAGCACACTCTGAGACAAGGATTCAAATGCAAGTAGTTTATTTCAGAGAGTCAGGGAACACTAGCAGGAAAGAGAATAATGACAGAGGGAATGGAAAATAGCCAATAAAGGTTGCCTCATTAGGCTACATAGCATAATGAGCAAATTGAGCTTAACCCCATGGGGAAACTCTAGGAGATTTTGTTAAAAATGTCTCATAATTATCCTATCTGAAATGCAAGAGAGCTGGGGTATTTATACACCAACTCCTGACACTGCTCCCAGAGGTGTTAATTCCTTGGCATTTCTGGCCGGCTGTGAGTAGGAGGAGAGCCACCTTCAATGACTTTGGAAAAAGCCCTTGGGCAAAAGATGTACAGATACTGGCAATGGTAGTCAGCTAGAATGCACTAAAAGGTTAGAAAAATAGAATTGGAAACACTAAGAGACTGTCACAAAATTCTTCTGAGTATGAGGACTTGCAGGCTAAAATGACAAATCCACTAGGTTGGTAATAACTTTTAGGACCACTATGCTGGTAGGGATTCTGAAGTAGATGGAGGGGAATCCTGTAAAACATTAAAGATGTCTGCCATTGGCAGAGCAGGATAGACTATCAGCAAATAAGCCATCGACTTGTCATCTTTGATCTAGATTAGGGGCCGGCAAAATTTTTTCTGTAAAAGGCCAGCTAGTAAATATTTAAGGTATGGTGGGTCACGTATAGTCTAAATCAAGTTGGCCTTGCAGTCTTGAAGACTAGGGCTGTGGGGTCTCACCTGGTGCCAGGGAGGTCTCTGGAGTCTCAGTCTTTGGGTACCAGCCTGAAATCTGTAGCCTCTGGGGGCTGCCCGGTGCTGGTTTTTTTTTGCAATGGGACGGGTGTTGGAGTCCAAGGCAAAGCCCTGTGCTTACTTCTATCTCTTTCTTCCAAGTGAACAGATCTCTCTCCAGGCTGTGCTGCTTAGGATTGGGGGAGGCTAAATGTAAAATTGTCCTTTCTATCCTCTTCAATGTGTTTTTTCTTATTGTGTGACAACCAGGTACTGTGATCTTTGAATTGCTTTCCTTAGCTCTTGTGAAGGCATTTTCCTACATAGATAGATGTTTATATTGATGTTTCTGCAGGGAGATGATTGCTGGAGAATTCTAATCTGTCATCTTATCTGTCCCTTCTGAATCTTCCTTTAAAAAAAAATACAATATACATAAATACATATGCAATGCAGTACTCTTCATAATGGTTATATATAAAATGTAGTTACATATATACAATGTAGTTACATATAGTTAACATAATGTATCTGTCATTTTGACATACATATACACACATATACCATAACAACTTTAGGTAACATCAATTAATATTTCTTAAGTGCTTTATCTATGAGATAGCATGTCTTGGAAGAGCTGTATGTAAATTATTTTATTATATACTTCTAAACATAAATTTATGTATTTATATATTCATTAAATATATTTAGACCCATAATATATGCCAGGCATTGTGCTATGATTGAAGTCCACACTCACAAGGTAGAAATTAGTATCTTGCCTATTATAAAGAGGAGAAATTGCTGCTCAGTACCATAATACGTCCCAGGTTGCATGGCAAATAAGGAGCTTAAATATGAGCACTACTCTTCTGACTGTAGGTTTTGTCTCTTTCTTTATTATGTGTCAGAGTAAAAGGAGTTCAAAAATTTCTCCTAGTAACAAAGACTTCAATGAGATTTAATGTAGTCTTAACATTTTTGCAATCAAACACCAAGTTCTTCAGTAATTCATTTCTGTTCACTACCCTCTCCACCACAGCTTTCCAATATTATTTTCCACTGCTTCTGTATAAGTTTCTTTTGTGTTGCTCTATCATTGTCCTCACTTCTTTTCCAGTGTGAAGTTGTTTAGATACCAAAAAAAAAAGTTATCTATGCTCCATTAGTCAGTTAACAAATCTATACCTAAACCACAAACACACTAAATTTATTTCCATTTATTTGACTTCTATATTCTATAGTACCTGTATTCTGGAATGCTGGAAACATAGACAAAATAAAGTCCCCAGTGACCAATCCAAAAGAAATGAAGTTGTATAAACTGTCCAGCAAAGAATTCAAAATAAGTATCTTAATGAAGCTTGCTGTCTACAATAGTAAGTTTTTACCTATCAATAATTACCTTGAATATAAATGAATTAAATTCTCTAATAAAAAGACATAAAGGAGAGGAGGCAGACCAAGATGGTCAAATACAACACTCCAGTGATCACCCTCCATGCAGGAACACCAAACTGAACAGCCATCCATACAAGAAAGCAACTTTCTAAGAACTAAAAATCAGGTGAGTATTCATAGTACTTGGTTTAGCAGCATATCAAGGAAAGAGGGCCTGAGGAGGGTAGAAAAGATAGTCTTGAATTGCTGATACGACTTATCCCACATTCCCTAGCAAAGGCTGTGAGGCACAGAGATAGAATCTGTGTGCTTGGAGGAATTGGAGTGTAGTAATTGTGAGACGTTGCATTGGAATTCAAGTGTTTCCCTGTCACAGTGGAAAGCAACACAGGGCAGAATTCAGCCAAGGTCTGCAGAGGGAGCATTTAGACAAGCCCTAACCAGAGGGGAATCATCTATCCCTCTGGTCAGAAACTGAGTTCTGGCTAGCCCCACCACCATGGGCTAAAGTGCTCCAAGATCCTAAATAAATTTGAAAGGCAGTTTAGGCCACAATGACTGCAATTCCTGGGCAAGTCCTTGTGCTGCACTGGGCTCAGATCCAGTGGGCTTGAAATGCACATTACTTAGTGAGTCACCAACTGGGGTGGCCAAGGAAATGCTTGTGTTACTTCTCTCCCAACTGTAGGCAGCACAGCTTACAGCACTGGGCTTGGGGTGCCCCTTAATGCAGATATGGATGCAGTGATCAAAGATTTAGATCACAACATTCCCATTCCCTTTGAATACTTGGAAAACCTTCTCACCAAGGACAGGTACAAACAAGGCCAGACTGTGAAGATTGGAATGAATACTTAACTATTTGATACCTAGACATTGACAAACAACTATAAGCATCAAGGCCATCCAGGAAAACATGGCCTCAACAAACAAAATAATTAAGGCACCAGTGACCAATCCTGGAAAAAAACAGATATGTAAATTTTCAGACAGAAAATTCAAAAGCACTATTTTGAGGAAACTCAAAGAAATTTACGATAACAAACAGAAGGAACTCATAATTCTATCAGATAAATTAACAAAGAGATTGAAATAATTTTTACAAATCAAGCAGAAATTCTGGAGCTGAAAAATTCAATGGACATACTGAAGAATGCATCAGAGTCTCTCAATAGCAGAATTGAAATTAAGCAGAAGAAAGAATTAGTGAGCTTGAAGACAGGCTATTTGAAAATACACAGTTAGAGGATACAGAAAAAAAGAGAATGAAGCATGCCTACAAGATTTAGAAAATAGCCTAAAAAGGGAGAATCTAGGAGCTACTGATTTTAAAGAGGAGGTAGGAAAAAAGAGATTGGGTAGAAATTTCATTCTAAGTGATAACAACAGAGAACTTCCCAAACCTAAAGAATGATATCAGTGTTCAACTAGAAGGTGACGTAACTCCAAGCAGACTTAAGTAAAACTACGTCAATACATTTCATATGCATACCCTTAAAGGTCAAGGATAAAGAAAGGATCCCAAAAGCAGCAATGAAAAATAACACACAAAGGAGGTCCAATATGTCCCAGAACAGACTACTCAGTGGAAATCTTATAGACCAGAAGAGAGTGGCACGATATATTTAAAGTTCTGAAGGATAAAGAAACTTTTATCCTAGAATAGTATATCCAGTGAAAATATACTTCAAACATGAAAGAGAAACAAAGACTTCTAGACAAATAAAAGCTGAGGAATTTCATCAAATAAGATCTGTCCTACAAAAAAAAGTTAAAGTAAGTTCTTTAATCTGAAATAAAAGGACATTACTGAGCAACAAGACATCCTGTGAAGGCAGAAAACTCACTGGAATTACTAAATATACAGACAAATACAGAATATTCCAATAACTATACCTGTGGTATGTAAATTACTTATATCTTGAGTAGAAAGACTAAAAGATAAACGATCAAATATCATAACTACAACAGCTTTTCAAGACATAGACAGTGTAAGAAGATACAATTAGAAACAAAAACTTAAAAAGCAGAGGGAGTAAAGTCTAGAGTTTTTATTATTTTTCTCTTTGCTTGTTAGCTAGTTTGTTCATTTTTGCAAACAATATTAAGTTGTCATCAGTTTAAAATAATGGTTTACAAGATGTCATTTGCAAGCTCATAGTAACCTCAAATCCGGAAACTTACAACAGATACACAAAAAATAAAAATCAAAAAATTAAAACATACTAGAGATAGCCATTTCCATGAAAAGAAAGAGAGGAAGGAAGGAACAAAGGAAGAGAGGTCTACAAAACAATCAGAAAACAAGTAACAAAATGGCAGTAGTAAATTTTTACTCACCCATAGTAACATTGAATGTAAATAGACCAAACTCTCCAATGAAAGTACAGAGAGGTTGAACTGATATAAAATAAACAAGCCCTAACTATCTACTGTCTATAAGAAACACACTTCACCTATAAAGACACAAATAGACTGAAAGTGAAGGGATAGAAAAATATACTTTATGCAAATAGAAAGTGAAAAAGAGCAGGAACAGCTATACTTACATAAGATTTAAATTTATTTTCAGTCAAAAACTGTTTAAAAAATACCAAAAACTTAGTAAAGAATGATAAATGAGTCAATTCAGTGAGAGGACATAACAATTTTAAATATACATGCACCAAACATTAGAGCACCTAAATATATAAAGAAAATATTAACAGTTCGTAGATTGCTATACAATAATAAAAGGGAACACTAAACTTTCAGCAATGAACAAATCATCAATAAGGAAACAATGGATTTATACTGCATTCTAAATCAGGCATTGACTGTAATTTTAGTCCATCCAAGAACTTTTTATCCAAGAACTGCCTTTTCTCCAGCTGTGGCCTCAGGCTGTAAAAGAAAGATTCCAGCTGGTGGAGATTACATTTGCTGCAGGCCCCAGATGTTCTAAAGCAGAGGTAATAGTAAGCAGAGAGATTACAGCCAGTCCGAGGATGTTTCAATGCCTGCATGTTTTGCCTGATTATGGAAAAAGTAAAAAGTTTTAATTTTACTTCTGAAGGTTTCATTCATTAAAAGGAGCATATATTAAAGATTGGAAACATCATCATATGGCTGAGTAAAGGTACCCAGCCTTTACTCTTGTGCTCCATACAAAAAGACCAAAACAACAAATAAATAACAACATATTTAACAGAGTGTCTAGGGGTTACACTGGAATTCATCAAAGAAGTGATGAATACCATCTGAGTCACGAAGACTTGGGATGGCAATATAGAGAGGGAAGCAATGCACGTGGCCCACATCAATGTTGAAACAAGAGGGACTCCCCACAGTAAGGAAAAGTTAACCGGGAGTCACTGGAAGACCACATTTCCAACACAGGCACCTGCAATCCTCGCTACAGGAGAGTATCACAGCCCTAGCTGGCCTTGAGTCCAGTATAGAAATGTTCCTGGAGTCCACATGACTGCATTACTTCAGAGAAAAAATTCAGTCTGTGTCTCTTCTACCCCCATGACTCCTGAAGCCACAGTACATTAGCATTTTCAGAGATGAGTCACCACCAGAGTGTATCCTGCCCCGGAATCAAGTAGCCCCTGCAGCTCCACATTCCTGAGGCCCTCCCAACAATCCATTACATTAATCCATGAGCTGCAGCATTACAACAGCCACACCCAGCAATGAAGCCATGACTCCAGCACCCCAGCCCACATAGCACCCTGAAATTCAGGACAAAAGCAGTTTAGAACAGAGGAGAGGCTATGCCTAGGTCAGAGGGGTAAAATATGTGTGCACACCAGAACCTAATAGCTTCCTGCCCAGGGTCTGCTGCCCCTGCTGGCAACCCCATTCCCCAGAGGCAAATGTGGGAGCACATCAGGTGGCCAAGCTATTGGGTTTTGCTCAGTTAGCATCTCTGCTTCCAGCAAGGCTTTTGCACAGCTTCCACACAACCACAGCCTAGGCTATTCAGGCACTTGCACACACCACTGATGTGCATTACAGTCAAATAAATTATATGAAGTGTACACTACCATGTTCACCCAAGGCCAAAACTAAAGCACTCTACCCAACCAACACTTTAGAACATATTACAGAAAAAAAAAAAAAAACTTCCCCAAATAAATCTACTGCATAAAATTAGAAGAAGTGACTTTTCTACCAGATGCACAGATATCAATGAAGGGACACGAGAAATATGAACAAGCAAGGAAATATAACACATTTGAAGAAACACAATAGTCTGTAACAATTACCCAAGGAATAAAAATATTTGAAATGCCTGAAAATGAATTTAAAATAGTGTGTTTAGGGAAACTCAGCAAGATAGAAAATAACACAGATAGGAAATTCGACAAAATTAGAAAAAAAAAATGTACACTCTTAATGATAAATTAAAAGACAGAGATAGACATCATATGAAAGAACCACACAGGTACCTCAGACATAAAGGCTTTAATGAGAGAGATTAAAAACACAATGGAAAGTTTCAACAATAGACTAGCTCTAGAATAAAAAAAAATTGAGATTGAAGACAGATCTTTTGAAATAACCCAGTTAGAAACAAACAAACAAACAAAAAGAATAAAAAATAAAAAGAATGAAGAATGCCTATGGGATATATAGGATACCATTAAGTGAAACGATATTCGTATTGTAAGAATTTCAGATGAGGAAGAGATGGGGAGAGGCATAGAAAACCAATTTAATGAGATAATAGCTGAAAACATTTCAAGTCTTCAGAGAGATATGGAAATCTATAATCTATAAAATCTACAAAATCCCAAAGAGGTCCAAATACAGTCAATACAAAAAAAGCCTCTTAAAGTCACATTATAGTTAAATTGTTAAAAGTCAAAGACAGAAAATTCTAAAAACAGCAAGAGAAAAGTGGCAGGTCACATCTAAGGGCAACCACATTAGACTAACAGCATATTTCTCAGCAGAATCCTTAAAGACTAGGAGAGATGAGGAAAATATATTCAAAGTGCTGAAAGTAAATAAAACCCTGCCAAGCAAGAAGACTATAACCAGCAAAGCTATCTTTCAGAAATGAAAGAGAAATAAAGTATTTCCCAGACAAGCAAAAATGGAAGGAACTCATCACAACTAGATCAGTTCTACACAAAATGTTTAATGGAGCTCTACATTTGGAAGCAAAAAAATAAAAAATAAAATCTACCAATATAAAATACATGAAAATATAAAACTCACTGGTAGAGAGGATATACAAATGAGAAAGAGAAAGATATCAAAAGTTATTTCTACAGCAAACCACCAGAATGGAAACATAAAGAATTAAATAGAAAGAAAAAATAAAGGATACACAAAACAACTAGAAAATAACTGACAAAATGGCAGAAGTCCACACTTCCCAATATCCATTTTGAATGTAAATGTTTTAATTTCCCCAATTAAAATATACAGACTGGCTGAAAAGGTAAAAGCAAACATGTGATCCAACTATATGCCTCCTATAAGGAACTCTTTCACCTGTAAAGACACAGAAAGACTGAAAGTGAAGAGATGGAAAATACATTCCATTCAAATGGAAACCAAAATTGAGCAGAAGTAGCCATACTTATATGAGATAAAATAGAGTTTAGATCAAAGAAACATTAAAAGGAGACAGAGAATATCATTATGTAACGACAAAATAATAAATTCAGCAAAAGGATATAACAATTTTAAATACACCCAACACTAAAATACAAAGATATACAAAGCAAATATTATTAGCACTCAAAGGAAACGTAGATTCTTATACAATAATAGTTGGGGACCTAGACACTCTATTGTCATAATTGGACAGATCACCTAGACAACAGATGGACAAAAAAAATTGGACACAAACTGAAGTAGAGACCAAACAGATCTAACAGATATAAACAGAACATTTTATTCAACAACTGCAAAAGATACATTCTTTTCATCAGCATATGGAGCAGTTTCCAGGATAAATTGTATCTTAGGCCACAAAACAAGTCTTAACAAATTTTTAAAATCAAAATTTTATCAAGTATCTGTTCAGGCCACACACAAATATAACTAGAAATCAATAACAAGAGGAACTTTGGAAACTACACAAATACATAACAGTTAAACAACATGCTCCTGAATGATCAATGGGCTCAAGGAAGAAATCGAGAAGAAAATTGATTTAAAAATGAAGACAAATGAAAATGAAAACAAAACATAGTAAAATCCATGGAATACAAAAAAAAATGCATTAAAAGGGAAGCTAAAGCAATAAATGCTTACATCAAAAAATCTCAGGGAACTAGGAAAGGAAGAACATATGCAAACCTAGTAGAAGAAAAGAAATGATGAAAAGCAGAACTATAAAATTGAGACCAAAAAAAAAATACAAAAGATGAACAAAATAAAAATCTGTTTTTTAAAAAGATAAACAAAATTGACTAATTATTTAGTCAATACTTAGAAAACAGAAAGAAGAGCTGGACATGGTGGATTGTGCCTGTAATTCCAGCTTTTTGGGAGGCTGAGGTGGGTAAATCCTGCTGAGGCAGGAGAATCACTTGAACCCAGGAGGCAGAGGTTGCAGTGAGCTGAGATCCCACTACTGCACTCCAGCCTGGGCAACAGAGCGAGACTCCATCTCAAAAAATTTTAAAAAATAATAAGAAAGAAGATCCAAATAAGCAAAATCAGAAACGATTAAAGAGACACTATAACTGATACAGCAGATATACAAAGAATAATTACAGACTGTCATGAGAAATTAAATGACGACAAATTGAAAATCCTAGAGAAAATGAATAAATTTACATGCACATATAACTTACCAAGATTAAACCAGTAATAAATAGAAAACCTGAAATGACAAATACCAAGTAACAATATTGAATCAGTAATACAGACTCTCCCAACAAAGAAAATATCAGTACTGGATGACTTCACTGCTAAGTTTTAACAAGCTTTTAAAGAACTAACAGCAATTCTCAAATTATTTCCAAGAGGTGAAGAGGACAGACCACTATTACCACGATGCCAAAACCAGACAAGAACAAAACAGAAAAAGAAAACCATAGGGCAAATTCTTTGATGAACACAGATGCAAAAATTCTCCACAAAATACTATCAAATGGAATCAAACAGCACATCAAAAGTATTATACACTGTAATCAAGTATAATTTATCCCAGGATGTAAGGATAGTTCAACATATGCAAATCAATAAATGTGATAGTTTTACAGAATGGATAAAAAAATTATATTATCTCAATGGAAACAAATAATTTTAGAAAATTTATTATCCCTTCATATTAAAAACTCTCAAATATTAAGTATAGAAGAAACGTATTTCAATACATTAAAGGCCATGTATGACAAAGCCTGAGCTGACAACATACTAAACAAAGAAAAACTGAAAGATTTCCCTCTAACAACTGGAACAAGATAAAGATGGCAATTTTTACTACTCTTATTCAACACAGTATTGGAAATCCTAGATAGACCGATTAGGTGAAAAGACAAGAAGGAAGGAAGGAAGGAAGGAAGGAAGGAAGGAAGGAAGGAAGGAAGGAAGGAAGGAAGGAAGAGGCATTCAAATTGGAAGAACAAAGTCAAATTGTTTCTCTTTGGAGATGATATAAACTTACATATTTAAAAAACCCCTAAAGACTATAAGAAAACTCTTAGAACTAGTAAACAAATTTAGTAAAGTTGTAGGATACAAAAATCAACATACAAAAATAAGTAGAATTTCTGTTATACCTACCAACAACAAACTAGCTGAAAAAGAAATCAAGAAAGAAATCTCATTTATAGTAGCTATAACAACAACAAAATAACTAGGAATAAATTTAATCATATAAAGGACAGGTCTCTGCAATAAAAGTATGAAAAACTGATGAAAGAAACTGAAGAGGACAAAAAAAATAAAAAGACATCCCACATTCATAACTTCAAAGAACTATTAGGTTAATGCAAAAGTAATTGTACTGACCTAATAATATCGTTAAAATGACCACACTACTCAAAGTGATCTGCCGATTCAGTGTAATTTCTGTCAAAATGTCAACGACATTTTTCACAGAAATAGACAAAACAAGCCTAAAAGACCACATATAACTAAAGCAATCCTGAGCAAAAGAACAAATCTGGAAGCATCATTCTACCTGGGACTTAAAAATATACTACAAAACTATATCAACCAAGGGAGCATGGTATTGGCATAAAAGCAGACACACAGACAATGGAAAAGAAGAGAGAACACAGAAATAAATCCATGTATTTACAGCAAAACTGATTTTTGACAAAGTCAACAAGAATATATACTGGGAAAAGAACAGCCTCTTTAATAAATGGTGCTGGGAAAACGGATATCCCTATGCGGAAAAATCAAATTAAACCTCTCTCTCTCTCACCATATACAAAAATCAAATCAAAACTTATTAAAGATTTAGATGTAAGAACTGAAACTATATAACTACTAGAAGAAAACATATGAGAAATTCTTTAGGATATTGGTCTAGGCAAAGATTTCATGAGTAAGACTTCAAAAGCATGGGAAAAAAATAAAAATAGACAAATTGAATTATTACAAATAAAAAGCTTCTGCACAGCAAAGTCAACAAACTATAGAATAAAGAGACAACTCATAGAATGGGAAAAAACTATACATATGACAAGGAATTAATATTCAAAATCTATAAACAACTCTAGCAACTCAACAACAACAAAATAATCCTATGTAAAAATAGGCAAAGAATTTCTCAAAAGAGAC
The DNA here is from genome assembly GCF_000951035.1 of Colobus angolensis palliatus. NCBI lineage: Eukaryota > Metazoa > Chordata > Mammalia > Primates > Cercopithecidae > Colobus > Colobus angolensis. Next base: position 4,258,677 of record NW_012114966.1, on the reverse strand, counting down.
AAAAAAAATGGCCAAAAGGTATATGAAAAAATGTTCAACATCACTAATCATAAGGGAAATGCAAATCAAAACTAAATGAGATATAATCTCATCCAAGTTAAAATGACCATTATCAACAAGACAAAAAGTAACAAATGCTGGCAAAGATGTAGAGAAAAGACTATTTTTATACACTGTTGATGGATACATTCTCACCACCAACAGTGGATAGCTCTGTTAATGCTAATAAATAACAAAGCCATTATTAACAACCACACTCTCAGACTACATCGCAACAAAAACAGTAATAAATACTAAGGAAATCACTCAAAACCATACAATTACATGGAAATTAAACAACTTGCTTCTGAATGACCTTTGGGTAAACAGTCAAATTAAGGCAGAAATCAATAAATCATTAGCAACTAATGAGAATAAAGATACAACATACCAGTATCTCTGGGACACAGCTGAAGTAGTGTTAAGAGGGAAGTTTATGGTGCTAAATGCCCACATCAAAACATCAGAAAGATATCAAATTAACAACCTAACCTCACAACTACAGGAACTAGAGAAACCAGAGCAACCAATTCCAAAGATAGCAGATGAAAATAAGTAACCCAAATAAATCAGAGCTGAATTGGAGAAACTTGAGTCACAAAAAAATACAAAAGATAAACAAATCAAAAATCTATTATTTGAAATATAAACAAGATAGACTGCTGACTAGCTAAAAAAGGAGAGAAAATTCAAATAAACACAATCAGAAATGACAAAGGGGACATTACCACCAGCCTTATAGAAATATAAACAGCCCTCAGAGAATACTATAAAAACCTATATGCACACGAGAGCTAGAAAACCTAGAAGAAGTGGATGTTTCTAGAATCATACAACCTCCCAAAATTGAACCAGTAAAAAATTGAACCCCTGAACAAAGACCAATAATGACTTTCAAAATTCATTCAGTAATAAAATGCTGACCAATAAAAAAAAAGCCCAGAATGAGAAGGATTAATAGCCAAATTTTATCAGATGTATAAAAAGGAGCTGGTGATTTTTACACATTGATTTTGTATACTGAGACGTTGCTGAAGTTGCTTATCAGCTTACGGAGATTATGGGCTGAGATGATGGGATTTTCTAAAAATACAATCATGTCATCTGCAAACAGAGACAATTTGACTTCCTTTCTTCCTATCTGAATATCCTTTATTTCTTTCTCTTGCCTGATTGCCCTGGCCAGAACTTCCAATACTATATTGAATAGGAGTGGTGAGAGAGCATCCTTGTCTTGTGCCAGTTTTCAAAGGGAATGCTACCAGCTTTGGGCCATTCAGTGAGATATTGGCTGTGGGTTTTTCATAAATAGGTCTTATTATTTTGAGATATGTTCCATCAATACTTAGCTTATTGAGAGTTTTTTACATCGGTGGGTGTTGAATGTCATTAAAGAGCTTTTCTGCATCTATTGAGATAATTGTGTGGTTTTTGTCATTGGTTCTGTTTATGTGATGGATAATGTTTATTGATTTGCATATGTTGAACCAGCCTTGAATCCCAGGGATGAAGCCGACTTGATCATGTTGGATAAGATTTTGATGTGCTGCTGAATTCAGTTTGCCAGTATTTTGTTGAGAATTTTCGCATCGATGTTCATCAGGGATATTGGCCTAAAGTTATCTTTTTTTGTTGTGTCTCTGCCAGGTTTTGGTATCAGGATGATGCTGGCCTCATAAAATGAGTTAGGGAGGATTCCCTCTGTTTCTGTTGTTTGGAATAGTTTCAGAAGGAATGGTACCAGCTTCTCCTTTTAGCTCTGGTAGAATTTGGCTGTGAATCCATGTGGTCCTGAACTTTTTTTGGTTGGTAAGCTATTAATTACTGTCTCAATGACAGAACTTGTTATTGGTCTATTCAGGGATTTGACTTCTTCCTGGTTTAGTCTTGGGAGGGTATATGTGTCCAGGAATTTATTCATTTCTTCTAGATGTTCTAGTTTATTTGCATAAAGGTGTTTCTAGTATTCTCTGATGTAGTTTGTATTTCTGTGGGATCAGTGGTGATCTCCCCTTTATCATTTTTTATTGTGTCTACTTGCTTCGTCTCTCTTTTATTCTTTATTAGTCTGGCTAGTGGTCTATTTTCTTAATCTTTTGAAAAAACAACTCCTGGATTCATTGATTTTTTTGAAGGGTTTTCTGTGTCACTATCTCCTTCAGTTCTGCTCTGATCTTAATTATTTCTTGTCTTCTGCTAGCTTTTGAATTTATTTGTTTTTGCTTCTCTGGTTCTTTTAATTGTAATGTTAGGGTGTCGATTTTAGATCTTTCCTGCTTTCTCTGGTGGGCACTTAGTGCTATAAATTTCCATTTAAACACTGCTTTAGGTGTGTCCCAGATATTCTGTACATTGTGTTTTTATTCTCATTGGTTTCAAAGAACTTATTTATTTCTGCTTTAATTTCATTATTTACCCAGTAGTCATTCAGGAGCAGGTTGTTCAGTTTCCATGGAGTTGTGCAGTTTCGAGTGAGTTTCTTAATCCTGAGTTCTAATTTGATTGCACTGTGATCTGAGAGACTGTTTGTTATGATTTCCATGCTTTTGCACTTGCTAAGGAGTGTTTTATTTCCAAATATGTGCTGAACTTTAGAACAAATGCTATGTGGTACTGAAAAGAATGTATATTCTGTTGATTTCGGGTGGAGAGTTCTCTAGATGTCCATTAGGTCAGCTTGGTACAGAGATGAGTTCAAGGCCTTGTTAATTTTCTGTCTCATTGATCTGTCTGATATTGACATTGGGGTGTTAAAGTCTCCCACTATTACTGTGTGGGAGTCTAAGTCTCTTTGTAGGTCTCTAAGAATTTGCTTTATGAATCTGGGTGCTCCTGTATTGGATGCATATATGCTTAGAATAGTTAGCTCTTCTTGTTGCACTGATCACTTTACCATTATGTAATGCTCTACTTTGTCTTTTTTGATCTTTGTTGGTTTAAAGTATGTTTTATCAGAGACTAGGATTGCAACCCCTGCTTTTTTTGCTTTCCATCAGTTTGGTAAATATTCCTCCAACCCTTTATTTTGAGCCTACGTGTGTCTTTGCAAATGAGATAGGTCTCCTGAATACAGAACACCAGTGGGTCTTGACTTTTTATCCAATTTTCCAGTTTGTGTCTTTTAACTGGGGCATTTAGCCTATTTACATTTAAGGTTAATATTGCTATGTGTGAATTTGATCCAATCACTATGAGGCTAGCTGGTTATTTTTTCCATTAGTTGATTCATTTTCTTCATAGTGTAGTTGGTCTTTAGAGTTTGGTCTGTTTTTGCAACGGCTGGTGGTGGTTTTTCCTTTCCATGTTTATTGTTTCATTCAGAAGCTCTTGCAAGGCAGGCCTGTTGGTGACAAAAATACAAAATCACAAACATTTCTATACACCAATAATAGATAAACTGAGAACGAAATAATTAGTGAACTCTCATTCACAAATGCTACAAAGAGAATAAAATACCTAGGAATACAACTTACAAGGCATGTAAAGGAACACTTCAAGGAGAACTACAAACCACTGCTCAAGAAAATAAGAGAGGACACATACAAATGGAAAAACATTCCATGCTCATGGATAGGAAGAATCAATATCGTGAAAATGGCCATACTGCTCCAAGTAATTTATTCAATGCCATCCTCATCAAGACCATTGACCTTCATCATAGAATTAGAAAAAGTTACTTTAAATTTCATATGAAACCAAAAAAAGAGCCCGTATAGCCAAGACAATCCTAAGCAAAAAGGAAAAAGCTGGAGGCATCATGCTACCTGACTTCAAACTATACTACAAGGCAACAGTAACCAAAACAGCATGGTACTAGTACCAAAACAGATATATAGACCAATGGAACAGAAGAGTGGCCTCAGAAATAATGCCACATATCTGCAGCCATCTGATCTTTGACAAACCTGACAAAAACAAGCAATGGGGAAAGGATTTCCTATTCAATAAATGGTGTTGGCAAAACTGGCTAGCCATATGTAGAAAACTGAAACTGCACCCCTTCCTTACATCTTCAACAAAAATTAATTCAAGATGTACTAAAGACTTAAACATAAGACCTAAAACCACAAAAATCCTAGAAGAAAACCAAGGCAATACCATTCAGAACATAGGCATGGGCAAAGACTTCATGGTTAAAACCACAAAAGCAATGGCAACAAAAGTCAAAGTTGACAAATGGGATCTAATTAAACTAAAGAACTTCTGCACAGCAAAACAAACTATCATCACAGTGAACAGGCAACTTATAGAATGGGAAAAAATTGCAATCTATCAATCTGACAAAGGGCTGATATCCAGAATCTACAAAGAACTTGAACAAGTTTATAAGAAACAAACAAATAACCCCACCAAAAATGGGCAAAGGATATGAACAGACACTTCTCAAAAGAAGACATTAATGTGGCCAACAAATATATGAAGAGAAAGCTAATCATCACTAGTCATTAGAGAAATGCAAATCAAAATCCCAATAAGATACTATCTCACGCCAGTTAGAATGGTGATCATTAAAAAGTCAGGAAACAACAGATGCTGGAGAGGATGTGAAGAAATAAGAATGCCTTTACACTGTTGGTGGGAGTGTAAATTAGTTCAACCATTGTGGAAGACAGTGTGGTGATTCCTCAAGAATCTAGAACCAGAAATACCAAGTGACACAGCAATCCCTTTACTGGGTATATACCCAAAGGATTATAAATCATTCTACTATAAAGACACATGCACACTTACGTTTATTGCAGCACTGTTCATAATAGCAAAGACTTGGAACCAACCCAAATGCCCATCAATGATAGACTAGATAAAGAAAATGTGGCACATATATACCATGGAATACTATGCAACCACAAAAGAGGATGGGATGAGTTCGTGTCCTTTGCAGGGACATGGATGAAGCTAGAAACCATCATTCTCAGCAAACTAACACAGGAACATAAAACCAAACACCACATGTTCTCACTGAGAAGTGGGAGTTGAACAATGAGAACATATGGACACAGGGAGGGGAATATCACACATTGGGGCCTGTGAGGGGTTAAGGGGCTAGGGGAAGGATAGCATTACGAGAAATACCTAATGCAGATGATGGGATGATGGATGCAGCAAACCACCATGGCACGTGTATACCTATGTAACAAACCTGCACGTTCGGCACATGTATCCCCGAAATTTAAGTGTAATTAAAGAAAAGGAGCTGGTACAACTCCTTCTGAAAATATTCCCAAAAATTAAAGAGGAGGAGGGACTCCTTACTAACTCATTCTATGAGTCCAGCATCATCCTGATATCAAAACCTAGCAAAGACACACACAGAAAAGAAAACTTCAGGCTAATATCCTTGATGAGAACAGATGCACATAACCTCAGCAGAATATTGGAAAACTAAATACAGCAGCATATAATACAGCTAACCCATCATGAACAAGTAGGCTTTAACTTTGAGATGCAAGGTCAGTTCAACATACATGAATTAGTAAATGTGATTCATCACATAAACAGAAATAAAAATAAAAACCACATGATTATCTCAATAAATGCAGAAAAGGCATTCAATAAATTTCAACACCCCTTAATGTTAAAAACCTTCAACCAACTGGGCATTGAAGAAACATACTTCAAAATAATAAGAGCTATCTATGGCAAATGCACAGCCAACATCTTATTGAATAAGCAAGAGCTAGAAGAATTCCCCTTGAAAACCATTACAAGACAAGGATGCCTTCTTTCTCCACTCCTATTCAGCATAGTACTGGAAGGCCTGGCCAGAGCAATCAGATAAGAGAAATAAATAAAAGACATCCAAATAGGAAGAGAGGAAGTCAAACTATCCCTGTTTGTAGACAATATGATTTTATACCTAGAAAACCCCATACTTTCTGCCCAATAGCTCCTTGATTTGATAAACAATTTCAGCAAAGTTTCAGGAAACAGAACTGATGTACAAAAATTGGTAACATTTCTATATACCAATAACATTCAAGCTGAGAACCAAGTCATGAATGCAATCCCTTTCACGATAGCCACATAAAGAATAAAATACCTAGGAATACAGCTAACCAAGGAGGTGAAAGATCTCTACAATGAGAATTACAATACACTGCTCAAAGAAATCAGGGATGGCACAAACAAATTTAAAAACATTCCATGTTCATGGATGGGAAGAGTATATATTGTTAACAATGGCCATACTGCCCAAAGAAATTTACAGATTCCATGCTATTTCTATCAAATTACCAATGACATTTTTCACAGCATCAAAAACACTAATTTAAAATTCATATGAAACAAAAAATGAGTTTGAATAGGCAAGACAATCTTAAACAGAAAGACAAAGCTGGAGGCATCACGTTACCTGACTGAAACTATTACGAGACTACCAGAACCAAAACAGCATAGTACAAATACAAAAACAGACACATAGACTAATGGCACAGAATAGAGAACCCAGTAATAATACTGCACATCTACAACCATTTGATCTTCAACAAAATCAACAAAAATAAGCAATAGGGAAAGAACTCCCTATTCAATAAATGGTGCTGCAATAACTGGCTAGCTACATGCAGAAGATTGAAACTGCACCCCTTCATTATACTACATATAAAAATGAACTCAAGACAGATTAAAGGCTTAAATATAAAGCCTAGATGCCATAAGCCATTGCAATAAAAACAAAATTGACAAATGGAACCTAATTAAACTACAGCATTTCTCCACAGCAAAAGTCACTATCAACAGAGTGAACAGACAATCTACAGAATGGGAGAAAATATTTGCAAACTCTGCAGAGGTTTAGTATCCACAATCTGTAAGAAATGTATATCAAAAAGCAAAAAAATAAGCAACCCCATTAAAAAGTGAGCAAAGGACACGAGCAGACACTTTTCAAAAGAAAACATACCGACAGCAAACAAACATGTGATAAAATGCTCAACATCACTAATCATTAGAGAAATGCAAATCAAAACCACAATGAGATACCATCTCACACCAGTCAGAGGGGCTATTACGAAAAGTCAAAAAATAGCATGTTCTCAAGGTCTCGTAGTAAAAACTACACTTTTACACTGCCATTGGTAAAGTAAATTAGTTCAGCCACTGTGGAAAGCAGTTTGGTGATTTCTCAAGGAACTCAAAGCAGAATTACCATTTGACCCAGCAATCCCATTATTGGGTGTATACTCAAGGAAATAGAAACCATTCACCATGAAGACAAATACACATGTATGTTCATCATAGCACTACTCACAGTAGCAAAGACATGAAATCAACCTAAATCCCTGCCCATCAGTGGTAGACTGGATAAAGAAAATGTGGTACATATATACCATGAAATACTATGCAGCCTTAAAAGAACATAATTATATTCTTTGCAGAAACGTGGATAGAGATAGAGGCCATTATCCTAAGTGAACTAACAAAGGAACATGAAACCCAAGCTGCATATTCTACCTTATAAATAGGAGCTGAACGTTGAATACATATGAACACAAAGAAGGCAACAAGAGACATCAGGGTGTCTGTTGAAGGCGGAGTGAGGGAGGAGAGTGAGGATTAAAAATGCCTCTCAAGTATTATGCTTATTACGTGGGTAGCAAAATAATCTGTATAACAAACCCCTGTGAAATGCAATTCACCTTTATAATAAATACGCACATATACACCTGAAGCTAAAATAAAAGTTTTAAAGACCAGAATATGAAATAAAATACATAAAATCTAATTTTAACAAAAAAACAAGTTTTCACTTTGTAGATCTAAAGAAATAGAAATACTGCATGGTTTCCCATGGTTAAAAACACAACAGTGTGGCGTTTCTTCAAAAAGCTATAAATATAACTACCATATGATCCAGCAATCTTATTGATGAATATTTATCCAAAGGAAAGAAAATCAGTGTACTGAAGAGACACTTACACCCCCATGTTTACTGTGGCACTATTCATAATAACCAAGTTATGAAATCATCCTAAGTTTACAATGACAGATGAGTGAGTAAAGAAAATGTTGTATCTATACCAGTGGAATACTATTCAGCCATAAAAAGAATAAAATCTTGTCATTCACAGCAGCATAGATAAGCCTGGATTACATCATTTTAGGTGAATAAGTCAAGCGCAGAAAGAAAAAAACCACAGGTTCTCACTTGTACGTGTTGAGCTAAAAACTTGAGCTCATAGAAGTAGAGAATAGGATTGTGGGGTTTTTTTGAGCCTTGGAAAGGTAAGGTGTAGGGAATGATAGTGAGACATTGATTAATAAATACAAAATTGTAACTAGATGGGCGGAATTAGTTCTAATGCTTGATAGCTCTGTAGGATGACTATTAGTAACAATACTTTATTGTGTCTTTTCTAATAGCTAGAAGAGAAGATTTTTAACGTTCCCAACACAAAGAAATGATGAATGTTTGAAGAGACGGGTGTACTAGTCCCTCTGATTTTATCATTACACATTATAAACATGTATAAAAACATCACTCTATAGTCCATAAATATGCACAATTATGTGCCAATTAAAAATTAAATTAAATTTTATTAAAAGAAAATATTGAACAGTATTGCTGCTGCTGGATATGGGCAAGAAGAGGTAAGAGATATGAAGAGGTAGGAGATATGTGTATATGCTGTTGCATGCAAAGCACAATATTCATCTTTACATATCTGAAATTTGTGAAAAGCAAATTCCAATTTCCATTCCACTGGTATTTTATCTGAAAAATTTCCTCACTAGTTTATAGAGTCTATAAGAGCTGGGAACATATTGGCCTTGTGTGCTGCCTCATTATCAACCTCTAGCAGAGTGTTTCACATATGGATGTTAATTAATAATTTTTCAATGAATGAATAAAGTAATGAATGGCTTGAATAGAAATTTGGACTCAGAGAACACATCGCAACAGCAGTTACTGATATGCATTCTACAGCAGAATCTTTTATTGCTTCTGTGTGTCCAGAGTTTACAAACCTCCCAAGTTATTAGTGATTGCTATGACATGGAGGCACAAATTGATATCCTTAGTTTATAACATAGTACACAAAGACCAAACCAAGTAAATGTATCCAGCTCAAGAAGAAAGCTTGAACTATTATTTGTCATTCCTGACTATCTCTGGGCCTGGCTAGTCCTCGACAAATGTAGGGATAGAAAGTGGTTTATACAGTGAAGGAAACTGGTCAATACACCAGGTATGTAGACAATAAAACCTCAGTACAGCAGCATCAGTTCATACCCGGTTGCTAAATAATCAAGAAGCAAGTGATATGGTTGCCAAGGTTTGTTGGGCAAGAAGCCAGGAACAAACACACAACACACTGAGCTCAGCAGAATATAAACAAGAGATTCCATATTCCTGTGGCTTTTCTGGAAGCAAAGAGCTGTCCAACAGGCCAACCCCTTTAAACACTTCAGTCAGCTAATGCAGAGCACTCTCAAGTGTGGGATGTGTAATATAGGACATATTTGATGGGTTCAACTTAATAGCCCTATACTATTATTATTTTATACTCTCAGAAAGTAAGTTGGTTTCAGAATACAGAGGAGTTCATTTGACTGTGACTAAATCCTATTATTTCAGTTATTTTAGAGGCATGAAACAATAACCATTTGTTACACTCACACGTTCTGTAAATTAATGATACAGACGAGGCACACCAGGGATGACTTCTCTAGTCCACAATGTCTGGTGCCTCAGTTGGGAAAACTAGAATGGCTGGGAGTGACTTGAACACCTGGGACAGGAGTGATTCTTCATTTATGTGTAATATTGGGTCTGGGTCCACTTGAATGTTAGTATCAGCTGGGACTGTTAACCACAGCTAATAACATATGACTTCTGCAGAGGGATGGGGTTTCTCACAGCAGGACATCCTCAAGTTTGCTGGACTACTTTCATGGCAGTCAGAGCTTTATGCGCAGATTTTCCATATAACAGAGGGGAAGCTGCATGACCATTTATGGCTCAGTCTTGGAAGCTGAATAACATCAGTTTTACTGTACTCTCCAGATTCAACAGGAGAAGATGTAAACCCACACTTTTCCATGGAAAGACTGTCAAAAATATCTGGCCTTGTTGAAACCACTGCATTAATTATTATCACCTACCTTGTCATAAAATAAACTCAAATACTGAAAGTCAGTGGAGTACAATGGTGAAATGAGTTCTGAGTTCAAATATAAGCTCTACTACTGATTGGTTGTGTAACTTTGGTTACACTACTTGACCTTTCTTGGCTCAAGTTTCTTCCTCTATAGAGGCGGGATGATAATTGCCATGCTGTATTAGTCCATTCTCACACTGCTATGAAGAAATACTTGAGACTAGATAATTTATAAGAGAAAGAGGTTTAATTAATCATAGTTCTGCGTGGCTGGGAGGCCTCAGGAAACTTACAATCATGGCGGAAGGCACCTTTTCACAGGGCAGCAGGAGAGAGAATGAGCACAGACAGGGGAAATGCCTGATGCTTATAAAACCATCAAATCTCATGAGACTCATTCACTATCACCAGAACAGCATGCTAGAAACCCCATGATTGCATTACCTCCACTTGGTCCCAATCAACATGTGAAGATTATTACAATTCAGTGTGAGATTTGGGTAGGGACACAGAGCCAAACCATATCACATGTCTAACTCATAGAATGCTGACAAGTTTTAAGCAAGTTAATAAAGTGATTAACAGTATCTGAAACAAAGGAAACACCAATAAATGTTAATTGTTACTGTGTTTTTGTTTATCAAATATCAACATAGTGGACAGCAACAAGTACCAGTGATTGTTAACAGTCTCTAGGGATACAAAGATAAGTAATATGAAATCAGATGAAGAGCTCATACTCAAAATACGGAGAAGACTTATAAAATTACTAGAGCATTTAATATGTGTATAAATGAGATAAGTTTGTATAACACCTCATACACTGGTCTTGGAATCAGAAGCTAGAACTGGAGAGACAAGGCAACGGCTATGCCTTGATTGTATCATTAATTCACAGAATCTGAATCTGTGAGTGTAACAAATTGTTATTATTTTATGCCTCTAAAATAACTGAAATAATAGGATTTAATCATAGTCAAATGAACTATGGAGATAAACACTGGTCTTGGGATTAGAAGCAAGAACTGAAGACCAGAATCTGATACTTTCTAGCTGTTTTGCATGCTCAAGCCACTCAAATCCCTCCAAACATGATTTTTCTTTATCTATTAATTAAAAATAGTGCAGCATTTTCTACCTATATTATAGAGATGCTGTGAAGATTAGTGAAACAGAATGGATAAAAGTATTTCATGAACTCTAATGTGCTGTGTACACATAAGCTGCCATCATTGCCCAGGCTTCATACTGAACCCTACGTAATGGGATTTAATCACTTAAGGCTCAAGCCTACACTGTTAGTCTCAGGCCCTGTCTCCAAACCAATTTCACATACACACACACAAAAAGACTCTATATCGTTACAGAATTTAAAATCCCATAGTTCAGTAAATGTGTTGTTTAAAAATACTGCTTGGCCAAATATTTACAAACTATTTCTCTCTTCTGTCACACATCAGGATTTATTCTAACTTCCAAGCTAGATAATTTTCTGGGTAGAATGGGTGTTACAAGGAAATACATGAATCACTTGTGTGCTGGCATGGCTTTTTTTTTTTGCAATAAGTCATAAGAGATAAGTCCCAGAACATGGTTTTCTGAAAGTTATTAAAAATAAAAATATTTTAAGTTCATCCCTTTATACTGTTTAAGTACTTACAACATTACTCTCCTGCAGTAGGAAGAGATGGAACTTCAAAGGAGTATATTATCATCAATAGATTTTTTTTATTATGAAAGATTTACATGGTATGTGAATATGAGTAGAGGCTTCAGAGTGTTTGGTCACAGCAGAAATTGGTCTTGAATAGCTTGCTCACATCACTGCTTATGAAAAGGCAATCATAGTAACTTCGAGTCTATTACTGCACATGATACAAGAGTAACATATGGGATTGCTCTTAGTAAATTGAGATGAGGTCAAAGGTAGAAATGAAATGAAATACACAAATGGAAAAACTGACAGCATTTGGCTACTGGTGGATGTGGGAAGAGAAAGGGAGGCAATTACAAGATTCTGATCATTGATGCTAGGAGTCTGTAGATAGTGCCTATCTGATGATTGAGAGAAAAGGTTATGATCTTAGAAGGATGCGCTCAAAATACAAGATAAAGATTCAAGAGCCATCAGACTAAAATTAAGAAGGAAAGAATTCACCAACAAAGAGAGTATAGGGAAAGAAGTCCAGCAGTGCACCGAAACCTTAGGGAGAGGGAAGAATCAGAAGAGTTAGTAAATCTAGGAAAAAAAAAAAATGATCAAAAAGTAAGGAAAATAAACAGGAACAAACCTAGGTCTCTGAGGTGGAAAGAGTTTCTACAACATGGAAGGGATGACTAATGATGTTATCGGCCACAAAGATTGGTAGGAGAATAAGGAGTTACAGCCCCCTTTTAGAAGTGTTACTTTCAAAAGAATTATTTTAACAGGAAAAGCTTTGTGGTTGAGGGATAAGTGCATGGTCATAAAAAGTATGCATTATGGGTAGACGTCTTTCTCAAACGAAGGATTTTCAGGATAAGGAATACTTGAGCGGATTTTCCATCTAGGAAAAAGTGTAAAAGGAAATTCGTTGCAAAGACAATCGAGGAATCGAAGACTCAGAGAAATAGGAATACGAGAATGGATAGAGATCCCTTATAAGGAAGAAAGGTTTAAAAAAGAGAGAAAGTGGTATTATAATTTTGGATGTAGAAAAAAGTAAGCTAGGGGAGTTCACATTGAATTGACCTGCTCTTCTCAGTAAAGGCTCTGAGATCTTACAGTGATTAGGAGAAGTATGGAATGAAGAGAATGCATGCCATAATAGAAAGACAACTAGATATCAACAAGAGATTACAGATTGTATACATGATATTAAATAAGTACATAGTACATATTGTAATATGTTATGAAATACATAGTAAAATATACTATAAAGAAGCCCACTTACCTTGTTGCCCCACTTCTATAAAAATTTTGTGTGGATTTTTAATAGGGAAAGCCTTCATCAGTGATTGAAATAAGGAAGATTTCAGAAAAGTCAAATAATTTCTGCTAAGATATCTGCAGAAAAAATAGAATACAGATAGAATGGAAGACAATTGATTTCCTTTCTTATGAGAGGGAAGGTCTCCTGTCGAAGAAGTAAAGAACTTCACTAAATCTCCACTAACATTCCCTCGGTAAGTGAGATGAGAAAAGGTAGTGTTGCAACACTCAAACAATGAAAGAATTATATGAGGCAGGGCTTTCTCCCAGAGGAAATAACTTAAATAGGGGGCAAAAAATCCTCTGGGTTTCTTTCAATGAGAAAATAGAGAAAACATTTCTACACTTAAAGTGCAGTTCAAAAAAAGAGAATTACTTTAAAAAAAAAAAGGTATCAAAGGAGATTCTTCTTTAACTGTGAGAAATAGAAGAGCATATTAAAGAATTTCTAATTTGTGTTTCCAAAATGATTCAAGAAAGTATTTTACATGTGAAAATAGAGCTTAGCATTTGTTTTGGAAGAAATATTTCAAAATCAGCAAAGATTATATAAAGATTTCCTTTTAAAATATTAGCATAGTAAGCAGAAGGTTGGACACTCCCTATAAATTGATTTTGACAAATTCAAGAAATTCAAAGATGTTGACAAAATATTAACATAATGTAAAAGATGAGAGAAAGGATAAGTATATAACAAGAATCCCAAAGGAGATAGAAAAATTTCTTATTTTAAGACAAAAATAAGAAATAATAAAAGAAAATAAGAAACAATAAAAGAAAACTTTGCTGAGTTGAGGAAAGACAAATGCGAATGGAGCAGACACTTTAAATATAATAAAGTAATGGATATAGACAAAAATATTTGTAATTTTAATTGCAATGATGTAAAACTATATATAAGAAGTCAAAAAGAGAAAGGATATTATGTGTGTAGCACCCATACATTCTTCTTAAAAAATAAATTACTTGTTGATGATAACAGCTTTCTAGAGATGAATAAGAATATATTTCCAGAGAAAATGGTTATCATAAGTCGTAACTATGAATAAAACTGAATTAAACAAAGTAACATTAAAATAATTTTTGTCAATACGGTTTTAAAATGTAGTGAAAAAATCCAAAATAGTTTTAGGCTTGGACACATCATTGAACAAATTGTGATTAGCTAATAGTAATTTAAGGTTCAAAATCCAAAATTATATGAACAAATATTGAGATGAGAACAAATGGAAGGGAGAATTAAGAATTATCCTAAAATTTCTATCTTACAGTCAATAGTCAATTTTTATTTCGATGTGTATCTTGTTAAATAAAAATAAATTTCAAACATTTTTTAACTTAGGAGTGACCACAATTTGAATGAAAATATGATACATATCCTGTTCCATGAATTTAGGTTTTAGATATGGTCACTTCTCTTATTTTTCCAATTGTTCTCACCTACAAATGCTGCACTTGCAGGAGGTTTGATAGCTTCTACCTGATATTCGTCTATCCTCTCTGGAAATCCATGAGCCCCAGGGATTTACTCACACCCAGGAAGGTTAATCTGAAGGATGTACATGGTAGAAAGTGTCCTGGAGTGAGATGTGTCCACTAAAACTATTCCTTCTGATTTCCACAAGGAGTTGTGAATGAAGAATGGTTGTTTATAACTTTAAAAGGCTGCTGGCCCACTACTGGGAGAAGTATTCAGTTCTTCAGAGAACTGCCCAAGCTGTCTTGATTCCTTAAGGAGACACGATCAAGGCAAGTACTGAGCATTGGTGGTCCAGGCGTGGTTTCCTAGGGTTACAGCTCTTAGCACTTAGCTCTCTCAGTTGCCATAAAGACCTACTAGGAAGCCATCTCACCCTCCTTGGGAATACTGCTATAGGACGTATTCCCAATAACTACCTGCTAGCTCAGAAACATTTCCCTCTTCCTAAAGCAAATTCTTTTCAGTAGCTAAAACATAAAGATTCTGGTTACATCAAGTTTCTTTAGACAAATGAGCTTCTCATCTAACTTCCTATGGAAGGCCCCTAAGCAACTCCAAGGTGCCAAACCGTTCTGAGGTAGCACACCTTAAGAAACTCGACGTTGGTGTACTTCCAAGAGTGATCTGAGATGATTCTTGTGTCCTCCTTAAAAGAGATAAAACACATAAATATATATTTGATAAGGTCTCACTGTACATGCTTTCCTCTCAAATCACGGAAATAAAAACAAAAATATGTGTGTAGATATGCGTGGGAGGGCATAAAACAAGGACACATCAGAAAGAAAACAAACAAAAAAATCAGGTTGGAAACATTACCAAAGCTTGATAATCAAGGTAAAAATGTTTTAAAAAGTCATTTATATTAACAAAAATTAAATGTAGAAAAAGACGTTAAAATGTGAGTTATGAATCTTCAGTAGTACCACAGCATTGAAATATAGCAATCAAAAATTGTCAGAATTACAGAGAATAAGAGATTTTTAGAAACACAATGAATTAGAAAAATTTAATATGCCAGTCTCAGCTTTTGACAGAAGCAGCAGCAAAGGTTAATATATATATATATATACACACACACACACATTTATATATACACACACACACAATATATTGAGGTTTCAAATATAATGCATGGCTGTATATAGAATAGTTTTTCACATACCCAGAGGTCACCTTATTTTCCAGAGATTATGGAACATTTACCAAAATTGGTTTCATTCTGTGGCAATAAGGCCAGCATAAATTCTCAAAGGTAGAAATTATATACCACTTTCTTTAATACAACTCAATAAAGGTAGAATTAAACAATAAAAAAGTTTAAACTTATCAAAGGAAACTGTTTTTAAAAAAGGAAAATCAAAACTATAACTTAAGCTTTTTAGAAATAATAACAATAATATTACTATAATATAGAAAAAGGCTAAACAAATAGAAAGAAATTTACACCTTTAAATTCAATCAATATCTTAAAAGAAACGAAAGAAAATATACTTAGCTTTTAACTTTAAGCTTTAGAAAGAAAACATTAAAGCACATTTGATGAAAATCTATGAGAAAATAATTAGCCCAGCCCTTTGGGAGGCCAAGGTGGGTGGATCACCTGAGGTTAGGAGTTCGAAAGGAGCCTGGCCAATATGGTAAAACCCCATCTCTACTAAAAATACAACAATGTGCTCAGCATGGTGGCAGGTGCCTGTAATCCCAGCTACTTGAAGGCTGAGGCAAGAAAATCGCTTGAACCCAGGAGGTGGAGGTTGCAGTGAGCTGAGATCTCGCCATTGCATGCCAGCATGGGCGACAAGAGCAAAACTGTCCCAAATAATAATAATAAAAATTAATTAACCACAAAGATACATTCAAGCAAACAAAAGCAAAAACTGATGAGTTTAAGAAGTGGTTTTGGAGTATGGTACAGGGGATCTTAAGCCTGGTATTATCAAGAAAAGAGCACAAGAAAAGAAACGAAAATTCAAGACAAAAATATGACAACACATTTGAGTATTTACATATTTTCCTACCTATTTATCTGGATATGTATTACACACCAGGCATGTATGTATGCATGTATATACATAAATTATGTATTATAAGAACATGGAAATTTTAAATAAAAGAAAACAAGTGGTAGAAAAATAAAATTACCAAAACTTTTCTAAAAAGAAAAAAAAAACTTGAAAAAAATGACAGCATTAGGAAAAACAGAAATAAATGTTGAAGAATTGCTTCTAAAATTAGTCACTGTGTTTAAATGGCTTTATAAGTGATACCCATCTAATGTTGAAGGCAGAAATAACTGCTGCCTTCCTTTGCCTCTCCAATAAAAAATGCAGAAAATTGTAAAACTCTCCATTTCATTTTATAAAGCAAAAATAACCATTACACCAAAATTGTACAGATGCATTGGAAAAGATTTAAAAGGTTTAATAAAATGTTAGTAAATTAAATTTACTAGCACATTAAAATAATGAAATGGTGGGTTATGAGGTCAGCCAACCTATTTAAAGCTTGAGTTTGGCATTTACACTGCTTTGTGAACTTATACAACCTAACTTCAATGACTCTTCATTTCCCAACTGTAAAATATTAATAGTACTGATCTCAGAGGACTGTGGTGAGGTTTGAAAAAGATGATATACACAAAGTATTCAGTTATATTTATTGAGCATCTACCTTTTCTTATTTTACTGTTAGCTTTTCAGGGAAATTTATTTGAGGAATAGAAGAAAGATTTAATATTGCATGTGTACTAATATAGTTTATTGCATCAGCAGGTCAAAGGATAAAAATTGTGTGATCACTTTGGCATATTCTAAAACAGCATTATTAAAATGTAATATGTGCTCTTCAAAACCACTGAATTCCAAAAATAAGAGATGAACAAGGGGCGTTTGACAAATTTAAAATGTATTCATGGAATTGAAAAATATAGAAAAATGCCTCTTAATCAACTTTTGGTTTGGAAATAAAGTCATTAAGTCAGCATTTCAACATTTCTTTTCCAAGAAACGATCTAAAAGCAACAAAGCAAACATGCACATTCCATTTTCAGCTAAATGAAGAGACAGCTAAAGCCTCAAATTTTAAGATGTGTCAAAGGATTGCCAAAAGCAATGGAGAGAACGCAAAAAAAAAAAAAAAAAAAATGTAGAGAAGGAATGGAGCAAGATTATGGCCTCGGAGAGTTAATTGCTCAAAGTACACCCCTGAAGCTGAGGGTTGGAATGCATTTGAATTCTTCATTGACAGCAGTCCAAAGAGGCATGTGGGCTGGTAGCAGAGCTGTCCCCAAATGAGGCTACTATGAAACAGCCAGACACAACAGCACCTACTTAGAAACTCATCAGATGAGCAAACTCATAAGTTCAGAAATTAATCTATATTTTTGGAAGCAGAGACAAAAGATGTTACATTCTGAATTATCTGTGTCCTGATATATCCTTAATATGGGAGAAACTAAATCTAAAACAAATCTCAGATCATAGGGAAAATACTGGCCAATCTTCATGATCCCTCCTCAACAGAAACTCTATTAAATAGCTGGTCCAGGAAAAATTTGCTTGTTTCAAATGTGAATAATCAAACAAAACAAGCAATCCCCAAATATGTACAAGATATTCTATAGAAACAGGAGGAATGAAATGATATGAAGAAATGGCTGACTAATAAAAGATGTCAGAAAATGTGACCCTGGATTCACCACAAATGTTAAAACTCTTATGCGCAATCAAGTCTTTGACATGTAAGCACAAAGCAGAGTTGAAGGATCTCAGAGACAATATATCAAGACCATAGAAAATAAAATGCAAGCTGGAAAAACTCAGGAAAAAGTGAAATAGAAATGTAAAAATGTATTAAATTAAGGTAGAATCAGGAGAAACACTGGAGCTCTGCTAAATATAACTAGGGAATGGGGATATTAAAAAACCATCAAGTGGAAATAAAGAGAGGGTAACAATAATTTGAGAAACAGTTCTAATTTCCATTAACAACAGGCTCAGTTATTCAAATCAACTCTCCCACTGAAAATGTCTAAGCATGATGTCTAAAATAAAGATTAAAACAAAAAGCAGTAAAATATTAATATTAAAAGAAAATGGAAAGTCCCAAGCCACATTTTTAGCAAGATAAGTAAGCACAGTATCAGAGCAGTAAAGCTGCTCCTGCTTGGAGGGCATCTTTTTATACCACAACATGGTTCTGGTTCTGTGGCTTCAATCCCTGGAATTAGAGAAAAAACAGGCCAACACACAAGGCCCACTATACTTGGAATCCTCCTGTGCTGAGCCATGGCCCCAAGTGCAACTCGGAACAAAGGCAAGGCAGATCTAGAACCCTCTCTCCCTCCCCTCACTACCACTACTCACTTCAAATACTATAAAAGATGGAAAGAACTGACGTGGTGCTAAGCCGAACCAGAAAGTAAAACAGAAAGGATATGGGACAGAAGTTATGCCTTCCCTCAGGTACAGAGCCTGAGTAGTCCAGGCAGTCCTGATTGGGAGTGCCTATGGAAGTAGAAGAAGCCTCTTGGAGGAAGGAAACATATTCTAGACTTCAGGACAATTCACAAATAATATTCCAAGGACAATGATAAGCAAACAGTTAGAAGTTACAAGACATACAAGTAACAATACAGTGAGAATAGAAACCACAGATGGCAGCAATCACTTTCTTAGTCCACATTAAGCCACTCTCAGTTGAGATTCACTGACAGAGAGAGAGAGAGAGAGAGAGAGAGAGAAGAGAGAGAGCAAGAGAGAGTGAGCAAGCCAGTGCACACAAGTTGACCAAATATTACTGCCCTTGAAAGCTCTACACCACAAATTTTAGAGCGAATTTCTATTACATAGTTCTACTTACATAGGAAAATGTTAAAAAAAAAAAACTTTTCTGAATTTTTTAGTGTAACTTTTTACTATATGTTGACAAAATGTAATTGTGTGCACTTATGGGGCACAAAGTGATATTATGATTCCTTAATACAACGTGGAAATGATTAAATCTAGCTACTCAACATCTCGATCACCTCAAATATTTAACATTTTAGACATTCAGAAAATTTGAAATTTACTCTCTTGGAAATTTTGAAATGTACAATACTCATTTATTAGCTATAGTCACCACACTGTGCAATAGATCTCAAAAAATGATCTCACTGATGATAGTGAAAGCTTTGCACCCTTTCAACATCATCTCTTCATTCCTCCGACCCCAAATTCTGATAACCACCATTCTACTCTCTGCTTCTATGAGTTCAATTGTTTTAGATCCTACATGTAAGTAAGAACACGTAGTGTTTGTCTTTCTGTGTTTGGCTTATTTCAGTTAGCATAACGTCTAAAATTCTACCCGTGTGCATCTGAATAATTTTTAATGAAATAAACAAAACTTTGAAATCAAAAGTTCAGAAATATTAGATGAAATCAATCTATATGCCAATCTAACTTATAAATATCATTTTAAAATTCTAAATAAATACATAAAATTATAAATACAATATTAACTGACAAAATCCAGAAATACATTCAAATAATTATACATCATGGCAAAGTGGAGCTTATTCCAGGAATGAAAGTGCAGATAAACTTTAGAATATTAATTAAAATGTCTAACATATATAAAAAGAATTGCATTTATCTTCATAGATGCTAGAAAACATTTTAACAAAATAAAAATGTCTATCTTTAAAAATCAAAAATTCTTTATTAAGGTAAGAATAAATGGTAACTGTCTAATATCATGACATGTGCTATCTCACAATGTAAGGAAGCACTTGAAGCATTCTCAGTCAGAATCACAAATAAAACAAAGGTGTGTGTAGCCACTATTATTATTTAACATTGTTCTAGAGGATTGGAAATGCAATTAGGAAACAGAAAACAACAACAACAACTAAAGAGAAAAATATTATAAAGGAGTCAAAATTACCATTATTTGCAGATGGTATTATTACAAACACTGTATATTTCCAGTTATGCAAATTAACAGGACAGCAATTACAAAAAACAATAGCATTTAATAAGGAGTTCAGTATACACAATTAATATAAGGAATCAATAGTCTTAATATATACAAACAAGTTAGAAGTTATAATGGGGGAATAAATCTCATTAAAAATTGCAATTCTTCTTCCCTCCTTCTAAAAAAAGATATACCACCTAGAAATATACTAAGTAAGAAATACGCAGGATCTATATGAAGCAAATTTGAAGGGTCTTGAAGAATAAAGAGGGCGTAAGCTAATTGAAAGAGATGCCATGTTCTTGGTTAGAAAAGCTCAATATTGTAGATTCAAACCTGTCAAAAGTAATATATAAATTTAACCAAATCCTAAAACAGAAACAAAACTCACTGAACTTCATAAGAGGAGACCAGTAAAACTAATTCTAAAATTCAAACAAAAAAATAAAGAAGAATATACGGGAAAATTCTCGCCAACAAGAAACAAAAAACAGTAATAACGGAGACCAGCTCTATACAGTATAAAAGCAAATCTTAAATATGCATAATTAAAATCCTGTGTTACTGGCACATCAATAAAGAGTTTGATAGCACTCTAGTCAATGTGTTAGTTACTGAAGAAATGCTAATTGAAACTCACAGTACTTTTTCAACAATTAGTGATTATTCAGATAAAGGTATTAGTCAAAGTTGGCAAGGGTTTGGGAAATTAGGAAGTCTCATACACTGTGTGTATTGATAAAAACTAATTTCTTATAACCTACCTAACACTTTAAACAAACATGAACTATTGGATCTCAGTACTTCTTTTTCTTTTTCTTTAAAAAAATGGCTTAAGAACTAAATAGAGGTATATACAAATGTACTGAAATACTCAAGCCACCATTATATAAAGTGTCAACCAATGAATCCAATCAAAATATTCAACAAAGGAAATAGGTGAAATAAATTTTAACACTTCCATAAAATGAAATATCTGTCACATTTATCGAAGCAACTGAATATAAATTTTTAAAAGACAGAAATTCAATTGAAAACGTGCAAAGGGTGTGAAACAGCAATTTGTAGATAAGGCACCACAGATGGATAAACAGAATATACAGATTTTCGTAAACTCACTGGCACTGAGAAATGCAAATTAGAATGATATCCCATTTGACACTCATTAGATTTCAAAAAGTTTCAAAACTTGGGTCATTCCTAGAGTTAGTGAAATGAACATCCTTCAGCATTGCTTATGAGAGACTTAAGTGGCACATGTGTCAAAAAAAAAAAAAAATCTGGCATCACTTATAGAAATTCAGCTGTGTATGCCCTATGACTGGGAAATCACACTCTAAGTACAGAGCCCAGTCAGATTCTTTTTCTTTTGTTACCCTGCTGTTCCATAGGTCTCAAAACTTATTTCTCCTATTTTTATTTTATTTTTTATTAATATTATTATTATACTTTAAGTTCTGGGATACATGGCCAGAACGTGCAGGTTTGTTACAGAGGTATACACGTGCCATGGTGGTTTGCTGCACTCATCAACTCATCATCTACATTAGGTATTTCTCCTAATCCTATCCCTCCCCTAACCCTGCATCCCCTGACAGGCCCCAGTGTCTGATGTTCCCCTCCTTATGTTCATGTGTTCTCATTGTTCAACTCCCACTCATGAGAGAGAACACATGGTGTTTGATTTTCTGTTCCTGTGTTACTTTGCTGAGAATGATGGTTTCCAGCTTCATCCCTGTCCCTGCAAAGGACATGAACTCATCCTTTTTTATGGCTGCATAGTATTCCATGGTATATATGTGCCACATTTTC
>NW_012114966.1:4214534-4235876 GCF_000951035.1 Colobus angolensis palliatus | reverse complement strand
TCTGTAGGTTGCCTATTCATGCTGATGATAGTTTCTTTTGCTGTGCAGAAGCTCTTTAGTTTAATTAGATCCCATTTGTCAAGTTTGGCTTTTGTTACCATTGCTTTTGGTGTTTTAGTCATGAGGCCTTTGCCCATGCCTATGTCCTGAATGGTATTGCCTAGGTTTTCTTCTAGGGTCTTTATGGTTTTAGGTCGTACATTTAAGTCTTTAATCCATCTTGAGTTAATTTTTGTATAAGGTGTAAGGAAGGGGTCCAGTTTCATTTTTCCGCATATGGCTAGCCAGTTTTCCCAGCATCATTTGTTAAATAGGGAATCCTTCCCCCATTGCTTGTTTTTGTCAGGTTTGTCAAAGATTGGACGGTTGTAGATGTGCGGCATTATTTCTGAGGCTTCTGTTCTGTTCCATTGGTCTATATATATGTTTTGGTACCAGTACCATGCTGTATACACGTTGTTTTTAGTCAGGTAACGTGATGCCTCCCACCTTGTTCTTTTAGTTTAGGATTGTCTTGGCTCTTTGGGCTTTTTCTTATTTCATATGAAATTTAAAGTAGTTTTTTCTAATTCTGTGAAGAAAGTCAATGGTAGCTTGATTGGGGATAGCATTGAATCTATACATTACTTTGGGCAGTATGGCCCAATATCATTTTCATGATATTGACTTTTGATATTTCATGATATTGATTCTCATGATATTGATTCTATTGATTCATGATGTTGATTCTGAGGTCCAATATCATTTTCATGATATTGATTCTTCCTATCCATGAGCATGGGATGATTTTTTTTCCATTTGTTTGTGTCCTCTCTTATTTCCTTGAGCAGTGGTTTGTAGTTCTCATTGAAGAGGTCCTTCACATCCCTTGTCAGTTGTATTCCTAGGTATTTTATTCTCTTTGTAGCAATTGTGAATGGGAATTCACTCATGATTTGGCTGGCCCAGAGAGATTCTTACTCAGATTCATAGGGCAACATGTTCAGAGATATCCCTCACAGCATTGTTTACAACTATGAAGTATCTACCAATTAAATAAGGGTGATAAATAATCACTATGGATACTATGAAACAGTTAACCACAGTTTTAAAAAATCACAAATCCAGGCCAGGGGCAGTGGCTCACGCCTGTAATCTGGGAGACTGAGGCAGGCAGATTAAGTGATGTCAGGAGTTTGGGACTAGCTTGACCAACATGGTGAACCCCCATCTCTACTAAAAATACAAAAAATTAGCCAGGTGTGGTGGCATGTGCCTGTAGTCCCAGCTACTCGGGAGGCTGAGGCGGGAGAATCGCTTGATCCCAGGCAATGGAGGTTGCAGTGAGCTGAGATCGTGTCACTGCACTCCAGTCTAGGCGACAGAGTGAAAAAAAAAAAAAATTATAAGTCCATCTAAAAAATACAGTATGGGTAAAAATTATTAGAAGTGAGCCCCATCATTGCCATATTATGATTTAAATAATTGAAATTTTTAAACTATATAACATTTATTTATATAAATATCCATATATCTAGGGTCACATATCAGACATGTGAGAATGAATGTCTATAAAGGTGGGTGTGGGAGGAGTGAGGTAGAATAGGAGTGGGGACCAGGAATGAGGAGGACCCTACAAATTTTGAAAGTGGGAATGCACCCTGAATTCTCTGCACCAGAGGCTCAAAGAAAATAGAGAAAACTGTGATGCAGAAGATAATTTAATGCCATTAGAATATGTGCATAATTCAGGTGAGTAAAAATAAAAAATTACTACATATATTAATTTTGTTTAAGATATATTTGACCAAAAACAGATCAAAAAAGTAACACAATGTTCAAGACAATGTTATTTCTAAGTTGTGAGTGATTTTGATTTCTTTCTTTCTAGTTTTCAGATATTTCACTTTCTACTAAATCCTCTGACTAATTTCGTAATAAAAATAGACAGAAACTGTTACAGGAAAAATTCTGAAAGAGCAGAGAACTAGAAAAAACACTCAGTTTCAAATCCTAGCTTTCTTGCTTACTAGCCATATAATTGGGGACTTCACATTTTTTAAACCTCAGTCATTGCATCTAAACACAATGGTTGCAGTAATGCGTTCGTAACATCTCAGGATTATTGTAAGGATTACCCAAGGTAACCCATGGAATTATTTGTAACTCATAAAGTTAAAGGCATACAGGTTCCCCCGCAAAAATTAAATAAACTTTGAGACTGTATACACTTCAGAATCCATATTTTTGTATTAGAGACATAATGACATAGAAATAACATATATGTCATCTCAAAAAAGATCAAAGGAATGAGTTTGCAATCACATATTTCTTCAGTGAAATATTAATATTTGCACCAAGAGAACTAAGTAAATGACAGCCCTAGGTCGTTTGAGATTAAGAGATTGTTAATAGATTAGTTCAAGCTATGCCAGATTTTGTCACCAGGTAAATCACAAAACCACTTAATTTTTGGAACATTTTTTAGTATCAGATTTACAGATAAGGGATTCAGACTAATAGTCTTACTGGTATATCTATGTGAAATTAAAATAGATTCACTCATAAATTTATCCTCTGTATTAGTCTGTTTTTACACTGCTGTAAAGAACTTCCTTGAGACTAGATTATTTATAAAGGAAAGAAGTTTAATTGACTCACCTGTGTGGCTGGGGAGGCCTCAGGAAACTTACAATCATGGCAGATGCGAGCAAGCACCTTCTTCACAAGGTGGCAGGCAAGAGAGAAGTGTGAAGGAAGAACTTTCAAACACTTATAAAACCATCAGATCTCATGAGAACTCACTCACTATCACAAGAACAGAATGGAGAAAATCGCCCCCATGATCTAATTACCTTCCTCTTTCAACACGTGTGGATTACAGAGCCCTCCCTCAATTATGAACTGACATGATATTGTGGTGGGGACACAGTGCCAAACCATATCACCTTCCCACAAATTTACCGAGCAGTAAACAAACATAGATGTTTCAAGAACATTGAGAATGGAGGTTATTCAGAATTGGAGATTGACAAAGCTATCGGGCAGAAGTTAAGGCTGCGAAAACTGTGTTGGTTTATAAAGGAGGTTTAGTTGAATAGACAGGCATGAGAACCCAGACAAGAAAGGTTTGAGGCCTTGAGACTGTGGTGAGGGTCAAGATCAGGCTTATTTGGGGTGAAGAGAAATAAGAAGATGTTGCTGAAGGGGACTTTTCAGAGTTCCAAGCCTTGGATGGACATAAAAACCAAGGAATTTTATTCTAGGCTTGCCACTGTAACCCATGTTCACAAGCTCCCCTGGTCATGCTTAATTGTGCATTTATCCTCCCAAAAGTGAATCCTGGCTCCTCTGTTGAGCAATATTGTCAACTGTCACAGCTGCCAAGCCAACAGATGGTGTGGGTCTGTGTCACCAGCAGTTTCTA
Source organism: Colobus angolensis palliatus (assembly GCF_000951035.1). NCBI lineage: Eukaryota > Metazoa > Chordata > Mammalia > Primates > Cercopithecidae > Colobus > Colobus angolensis. Next base: position 4,232,470 of record NW_012114966.1, on the reverse strand, counting down.
AATGTAAAAATATAGTCATTTAGATGTTTTCTGTGTACACCCATTTCCTCATTAATCTCCTAACTGCAGCTGCAAATGGATAATTTCCATGTAAAACGTAGTGGCATTCTGGCCACCTTCATTCACATACTTTCAGGCCACCTGCCCTGTCTTCAGTACTATAATAGAATTGAGGTGTGCAAAGAACATAGAATATTTTTGACTATTTAGTAAAATCCATGTTTTATCTATTCATCTATACTTAAACCTCTTTGAAGAGAAGGCTCCTTTCTTTTAATTTTTTAAACTTGGATAACATAGGGCAGCTCTTAACACCTAAGAGTTAATGAATATGTCTTAAATTGATTTTAAGTCAAATCTAATTTGGAAGAAGTGGCTCACAGCAAGAAAAAAAAAGCACATACACACGTACACACATAGTAAAAACAGAAGCAAACTGAAAGAATGACTCTACAAAGCATAAAGCCAAATATAAATGGTTATGAATTATTCCCTGCTTTTGTTTTGTAATCACTACTAGAAAGAACAATTGAAAGTTATTCATTTGTCAATTACCTCTCACCTTGAGGCTAGCATGAGTCACAAATTAGAATCTGTGCCAGTGATACCTCCCTTCTCCGACCCATCTTAAAAGTTCTGACCAAATGAATCTCCCTAAAGCACATATCCAATTTCTCCAGTTTAAAATTATAAAGACTTTCTATTATCCACTGAAAAGAATTCCAAAGATCCTCAGCCTGGCAATTTTTTCTTATCCAGTCCCAAATGGCCCTTGCAACATCATCTTATGTTACTCTTTTAGTTGAAACCAGGGCATCATCAAAATAAATGCTTAAAAATATCCCTATTACCTTGTACGTGCATTGATATTTTCCATGCAGTTTGTCAACAAAAGACCTCATTTGTTTTCCCTCACTTTGGGGTTGTTTGCCTCAAGGAAATAACTAATATTGAGCAAGATAACTGAAGGATAAAATAGAGAATATTAAGTCAAAGATTGTACTTAAAGTAAACCACTGAAAATATTACTAAGTAGCTGTTAACAACAACCAATATATATGGTAGCATAAAGAAATTCGTTTGGGTATTTTGTACAGGCACTACAAACTGAAACCAAACTACCACAATAACAGTTATAACATATAATTTTACAGCTCTTACTCTGCCCTTTGACAAGTGTTCAGGGACTTATATTCCAAAACTTCTGCAAGTCTTCAATTTGCTTACCCACAAAGGCACTTCAAATTGAACAAAATCCAAACAAACTGAGTATCATTCCATGTCCGTGCATAAATTCCTGACTCTGAATTTTCTATTTCAGTTATTGAAATCACAATCCAATCAGTTGCCATAACCAGAAACTTTCAAGTTGTCTTTCACCATCCTAATTCAAAGATTTTGGAGGTGGAGGCTTTTTTATTGTACATTGACAAATTATTCATATGTATATTTAAAATGTACAAAGTAATGTTATGAATTTTTTTTTTTTTTTTTTTTTTTGCAGTCTTGCTCTGTCACCCAGGCTGGAGTTCCGTGGCGCAATCTCGGCTCACTGCAACCTCCATCTCCTGGATTCCAGCGATTTTCCTGCCTCAACCTCCCAAGTAGCTGGGATTATAGACATGCACCATCACTCCTGACTAAGTTTTGTATTTTTAGTAGAGATGAGATTTCACCATGTTGGCTAGGCTGGTATTGAACTCCTGGCCTCGTGATCTGCCCACCTTGGCTTCCCAAAGTGTTGGGATTATAGGCATGAGCCACCACGCCCAGCCATGATATTTGAATACAATGTAAAATGATTAAATCAAATGGATTAACACCTCCATCACCTGAAATATTTAATACCTTTCGTATTCAGAACATTTGAAATTTTCTCTTACTGATTTTGAAATGTGAAGTACTCAATTATTAGCTATATTCACCACAGTGTGCAATAGCTTTTTAAAAATCAAATGTATTCCTTCTACGTAACTGAGGCTTTGTACCCTTTGACTATTATCTCCCCATTCCTCCTATCCCCCAACCTCTATAACCACCATTCTAACTTCTGCTTCTATAGTTCAATTGCTTTGGATTCCACATATTAAGTGAGAACATGTGGTATTTGTCTTTCTGTGTTTGGCTTATTTCACTTAAGATGATAGTCTCTGATTTCATCTGTGCTGTTGCACATAACAGAATTTTTTCCTTGTTAAAGGCTGAATAATATTTCATTCTATATATACTACACTTTAATCATTCATCCATTAATGGACATTTAGTGTGATTCTATAACTTGTTTATTGTGAATAGCACTACAATGGACATGGGAATGCAAGCATCTCTTCAACACAGAGATTTCAAATCTTTTGGGTAAATACCCAGAAGTGGGATTGGTGGATCATATGGCAATTCCATTTTTAGCTTTATGAGAAACTTCTATACTGTTTTTCACAATGGCTGCACTAACTTACACTCCCACCAACAGTGTACAAGGGTTCCCTTTTCTCCATACCCTCATCACCACTTGCTGTCTTTCACCATTTTGGTAATAGCCATTCCAACTGTTTAAGGTGACATCTCATGGTGGTTTTAATTTGTATCTCCCTAATAATTAGTGATGTTGAGCATGTTTTCCTGTATCTACTAGCCATTCATATGTCTTCTTTTGAAAACGTCTACGTAGGTCCCTTGCCCCTTTCTTAATCAGATCATTTGTTTTCTGTCTATATAGTTGTTTGAGTTCCTTACATATTTTGGATATTAATCCCTTATGAGATGTGCAGATTGCAAATATTTTCTCCCAGCCTCTAGGTTCTCTCTTCGTTCTGTTGTTTTCTTTGTTATGCAGAAGCTTTTTCACTTCTTTACTTTTGTAATTCATTTGTCAATTTTTGCTTTTGCTGCCTGCACTTAAGGGGCCAAATTTAAAAAGCATTGCCTAGACCAATATTGTGTGGTTTTACTCCATGCTTTCGTCTAGCTGTTTTACACTTTCAGAATTTACATTTAAATCTCTTATCCATTTTGCATCTTTCATGCATATGGAGTGAGATAAGGGTCTAATTTTATTATTCTGTTTGTGAATATTCTGTTTCCCCAACACCACTTATTGAAGATATTGTCCTTTTGCCATTGTATATTCTGGTCACCCTTGTCAAAAATCAATTGACCATAGATGTGTGGGTTTATTTCTGGGTGCTCTATTCTGTACCATTGGTCAATGTGCTAATTTTTATGCCAATATCATTTGAAATCAGATGGGAGGATAACTTCAGCTTTGTTTTATTGTTTTGTTTTGTTGGGATTCTTTTTATTTTGTTGTTGTTTTGTTGTTTTTGCTCATGATTACCTTACTTATTTGGGGGCTTGGAGTTGTTTTGTGGTTTTGAATCAATTTTAGGAATTTTTTCCATATGAAAAATGACACTGGAATTTTGGTAGGCATTTCATTGACTCTATAGATCATGCTAGGTAGTATGTATATTTTAACTTTATTAATTATTTCATGCCATGAACACTGGATATTTTTCCATTTATTTGTGTCTCTTTAACTTCTTTCATTAAGGTTTTATTATTTTCTATGTACAGGTCTTGGTCACTTCTTTAAGTTAAATTTATTCCTAAATTTTTTTTGTAGCCATTATAAATAGGATTGCTTTCTTGATTCTTTTTCAGAAAGTTTGTTGTGAATGTAAAGAAATGCTACTAATTTTTGCATGATGATTTTGTACCTGCAGCTTTATTGAATTTGTTTATCAGTTCTAAGTATTTTTGTGAAATCTTTAGAGTTTTCTATATGTAAGATCATGTTATCAGCAAATAATGACATTTTTACTTCTATACTTATTTAGACTCGTTTTATTTTTTTTTCTCTTCCCTCATTTTTCTGGCAAGGTCTTCCAACTGTGTTGAATAGTAGTGATGAGAGTGGGTACTCCTGTCTTGTTCTGAACCTTAGAGGATACGGTTCCAATTCGTCATCATTAAGTATTAATATCATATTAGCTTTGGGCTTATTATACATGGCCTTTATTGTGTTGAATTATATCCCTTTTATACCTAATTTGTTAAATGTATTCATCATGAAAAGGTGTTTAATTTTGTCAAATGCTTTCTCTGCATCTAATGAGATGATCATATGATTTTTGTCTTTCTGTTAATGTGGTATATTGCATTTATTGATTTACAAATGTTGATCCATTCTTGCATTGCAGAAAAAAACTCACTTGATCGTGATGAATATCCTTTTAACGTGTTATTGAATTGGATTTTCTAGTATTTTGTTGAGGATTTTTGCATCTGTTTACCAAGGATATTGGCCTGCAGTTTTCTGTTCTTGTGATTTTCTTATCCGGCTTTGGAATCAGAATAATGCTAGCCTCATAAGAAAAGTTTGGAAGTATTTCCTCCTCTTTGACTCTTTGCAACAATGCATGGAGTATTGGTATTAGGTATTCTTTAAATGTTTGGTAGAATTCAGCAGTGAAGCCATCAGGTCCTGGGCTTTTCGTTGATAGAAGACATTTTCAATCTCCTTACTCACTATTAGTCTGTTCACATTTTCTCTTTCTTCACGATTCCGTCTTAGTAGGTTGTATGTGTCTAGGAGTTTGTTTCTTCTAGATTCTCCAGTTGATTGGAATATAATTGTTCATAGTAGTCTCTCATGATCCTTTGTATTTCTGAGCTGTCAGTTGTAATGTCTTCTCTTTCGTTTCTGATTTTATATATTTGAGTCTTCTCTTTTATTCCTTAGTCTAGCCAAAGGTTTATCAATTTTGTTTATCTTTTAAAAAACTAACTTTGTTTCATTAATCTTTTCTATTGTTTTTCTAGTCTCTATTTTATTTACTTCTGTTCTGATGTTTAGTATTCCTGTCCTTCTGTTAATATTGGGCATAGTTTGTTCTTTTTCCTTTCCCGGAGTTCCCTGAGTGACGTTAAGTTGTATGTGTTTGTGATCATTTCTCTTTTTTGATGTAGATGTTTATTGCTGTAAACTTTCCTCTTAAAACTGATTTTGCTGCATCTCATAAATTTTGGTATATTGTGTTCCCAATTTTTTGTCTCAATAAAGTTTTAAATTTTCCTTTTAATTTCTCCATTTATCTATTGAATGTTTGAAAGAATATTGTTTAACTTCCTTATATTTGTGAATTTTCTAAAATTCCTCCTGTTACTGATTTCCGATTATATGCCATTGTAGTTGGAAAAGGTACTTGATATGATTTCCATTTTGTTAAATTTCCTAAGACTTGTATTCTGGCCTAACATATGATCTATCCTGGAGAATATTCATTGAATGCTTGGGAAGAATGTGTATTCTGTTCCCTTGGGGGAAGATGTTCTGTAAATGTCTTTTAGGTCTTTTTTATTGATGAGTGACATTCAAATCCAATTTTTTATTAATTTTCTGTCTGAATGATTTTTTCATTACTAAAATGGTATATTGAAGTTCCTTATAATACAACTTATAAATTAAAAATAGATAGTAAGTCAATAGATTCACAAAGCAAATTGTTATTCTTATCCACATTTCCAAAACAAAGACACAAAAACACCAAAAAAAAAAAGTAATTATGCTGAAAATGGGGGACACATTGAGGATATGGGACAAACCCAAATTCTTAGAATTTATATAGGTGTTGTTATTGTTATTGCTGTTTTATTGCACTGAATTATATAAGAAATGAGAAAATCAAACAATCCTTATGACAAATCTCTTTTGGAGTTTATTGAACATACTACTGCCTCTCAGCTGCAGAGACCACATGTTTCTGTATGCCAAGAACAACTACACATCATGTATAAAACTAAGGTCAAGTGTACAGCAGATTTCAAGCAAATCATTATTCCCCAAAAGATAATTTTGCATAGTTTTTTGAAGGAAATTAGTCTCAATTTGTTGATTCTTTTCAACAAAAATGTTAAGCTACACATGTTTTTTACTTCATTTTACATTTGTCTGAATAAAGCAATCCCTCCAACATATTTGCAGCGTTTTGCAACATCAGATGTTGCTTCCAGCTGCAAAAAAAAAAAAAAAAAATTATCCTTTATGCTCCCTTATGCTCTAAACAATTTAGAATGTTTATATCTGTAGAAACAGTAGCTACATGAGGAGTTCAGTACCCAAGAGGTGGTTGTTTCTATGCACTACTAGACTATATCAAAGACAGCATTGTCAAGTACTTAATGATTGGCTTTTCATGTGGGACCCAACATTCCAAGAGGGCCTTTATTATTCCTACCAATCTGGCTTTAGTTTATCTTCTACAGACACTCCAGATTAAACTTTCTTCATTATCATTACAGAACTACACAAATAAGTGGCGCATCTGTTCAGGAAGTGGTTTATTATCTGTTTGGATGAGGTTCGAGATGAATAGAAAAAATAACTATAGAGGAGACAAATGCACCAAGGTTTATGCCCACTGTGGAATTCAAGACCAGTTTTGTTATCTCTGAAAATCCTTTGGTCTCTCCCTTCCACTGAATGGGGAATTATTAACTAATGATTTGGTACCATTAATCATGAGGAAGAATGCAAAGCAGATAGAAATCAAACCAAAACAAATGCACAGAAACCTGGCACGTGATAAGGGTCTAATAACGACCTCACATTGTTCCATTCAATTTCCGGCCCATCTCTCCAAAAGAAAACTTGAAGAACTGTAAATATTTTACCAACAATCCCATATCACATATTTCTCATGCAAAACAAGGCTGTATAAATAAATCTGTTGATTAGGAATGCATCAACACATTACAGCTGTGCCATTCACATGGGGCTTGCAACCAATCTTTTCTGTTACTATTAGGCTTACACCATTCATTTTAGAACTAGCATAAGGCCTAGGCAGTCTGAAGAATCTATGCCAGCCCCGGTCAGGTCTGCATTCAGGTATTTGTCTGCAACATACCTTGACTGTACTCCCAGTTTGCCATAGCTCAGTCATAAAATGTGCTACAAGTGGTTCATTTCTGTTAATAACTAAATAACAGTGAAAACAGAAACAACAATAATAATACTACTTACTCAAACTTTAACATGAAAGTAAATAACCTGATAAGCTTGTTAAAATGCAGATTCTGGCCAGGCGTGGTGGCTCACGCCTGTAACCCCAGCACTTCGGGAGGCTGAGGTGGGCAGATCACGAGGTCAGGAGATTGAGACCATCCTGGCTAACACGGTGAAACCTCGTCTCTACTAAAAATACAAAAAATTAGCCGGACGTGATGGCGGGCGCCTGTAGTCCCAGTTACTCGGGAGGCTGAGGAAGGAGAATGGTGTGAACCCAGGAGGCAGAGCTTGCAGTGAGCTGAGATCGCGCCACTGCACTCCATGCACTCCAGCCTGGGCAACAGAGCGAGACTCATCTCAAAATAAGTAAATAAATAAATAAATAAGTAAATAAGTAAACAAATAAAACTAAATAAATAAAAATTCAGATTCTGTTTCACTAAGTCTGGGGTGGGGACTAAGATTGTATTTCTAACAAGCTCCCAATCTTGCTGATGTTTCTGGCATGTAGAAAATACTAGCGTGGAAATAGACCTATGGTGTCTAATAATGCTAGCCACCTGTGGCTACTGAGCACTCAAACTGCAGCTACCCAAATGGAGACGTGCCCTGAGTATAAAATGCACATCAGACATCAAATGCTTACTGCTCCCCAAAATACAATAGGTCATTAATAATTTTGTATTGATTAAATATTTAAATGATTTTCTTATATTATAGTTAAATAAAATATATTATTTAAATTAATTTTACCTGTTTATATTTACTTTTTAAAATGTGGCAACTAGAAATTTTAAAATTATGTATATGGCTTGCACATTTCCACAATGCTGAGATGAACAACTTGAGAGTTTTTTGTTTCTTTAATGTATATATGTTAAACATTATATACATCACCATACCTTAAAAAATATCTCTTTGACATGCCTGCCTGGAGGTGGGATAACTCTATTCTTGCCACCAATCAAGTAGATGAACCTATTAAAATGCATTCAGCAGAAATGAAATCAAACAGCATTAAGCTACAAGGAAAATTATTTGTTCAGGTAACAGTAAACTAAGACTGGAGTACTTAATTTGGAACTCTGACTCTATTTCTTTTTAATTCTCTTAGTTAGATCCAATGCTCAGGCAATGTGGCACATCTGCAACTGGAAAAAAAAAAAAAACAGAGAAAAAAGAGATAATCTCTTCCTTGAGTTGCTGTTTTAAAAACAAGAAAACTTTTCCAGAAACCACTAATAAACTTTAATTCCATCTCATTGTTTCAAACTGAGTCAGATCCCCAGTCTTGAACTAGTTCTTGTGAACTAAAAATTGACATGTTCTTATTACCTTAGATAGAGTTGCTTGCATCAATCACTGATAAAAAGAAATGGAATTAACAAGGTTCAGTTGAACTAATCATGAAACATCCCCAGAAAAGTGAAGTTGATCTTCCAAAGTGCAAGGCCATCACCTGATGGGAAATAAATAGGGTGGAGGAGGATAGACTCAAGACCAACAACAGTAGGTGAGACCCCTCTTGTGTTGTATAGGGCTATTATTTTGAGAAAAGTATACTTGATAACGGTATTTTTTTTCCAAAGCAACAGGTCTTTTATTGGATCATTTGACTATCACGATTAGTTCTTTGGAATCATCTGGCATCTTGTTTATGTAACCAGACAACTGTTACAACTTATTCAGCTTGCTAAACTGTCCCTTTTTCAGAGACATAGATGCTATCAAAATTTTTTCTGATACTCTTGTTTTTAGCTGTTGTGGCTTGCTGAATCAAAGCAGTTGAATTTGAAACAAGTTCAATGTCATTTCCTTCGAGGACTAAGTCATCTTTCAGGCCTTGAGATACTGAACAAGCAACACCTGGCCTCATCTGAACCCTGTGGAGATTTTATATATATGTGTGTGTATATATATATATTTGAGATGGAGTTTCACTCTTGTTGCCCAGGCTGGAGTGCAATGGCGTGATCTCGGCTCACTGCAACCTCGGCCTCTAGGGTTCAAGTGATTCTCCTGCCTCAGTCTCTCAAGTAGCTGGGATTACAGATGCCCGTCAGCATGCCTGGCTAATTTTTTGTAGTTTTAGTGGAGACAGGTTTCACCATGTTGGCCAGGCTGGTCTCAAACTCCTGACCTCAGGCAATCCTCCCACCTCAGTGTCCCAAAGTGCTGGGTTTACAGGCATAAGCCACCTCACCTGGCCTTATCCAAGAAATGTCTGATTTCAACACGAGACCTAATCTCAGGGATAATGACATGGATGGGGAAGTGAGCATCCACAGACCTCATATTGTAATGGAAGTCCAGTGTAACACCTTTGATCATGTTCTGTACATTACTACGAATAGTGCAAACAGTAGCCACTTTCTTTCTATTTCCCCCCTTTTGTCAACCTTGAGACTCTTCTTTCCCTTTCCAAGGAGACTAAGTTCTACATTGATGTGACCAAAGTCCCTCTGCAGGTTTCCTCTGGGGCCCTTCACAAAAACTATGCATCCCTTCAGAGTGACGTTGACATTTTCTGAAATATCAACAGTCTGCCAATAATGGTCTTCATTCTCACAGTAGATGTGGCAAACAGTGGTAAAAATTTTTATATTATATATATATACACACACACACACACACACACACCCATATATTAGAACCCAGAATCCTGTCACTTCATAATATGATATTGCTGACTCTCTCCAGACAGCTCTTCAGGTATGCCCACAGGCATAAATTGTGTGAACTATGTATACTTAACTGTCACCTTTTTTTCCCATGCAATCTGCCATAGAAATCTTTTCATTTAGATTTATATGACGATTTTTGCCGACTAAAATATCCCATTGTAAGCAAATGCTTTAGTTTAGAACTTTCCAGTCAGCATGCCATGAGTGGACTTCAGGTACATCTCAAGCTGTTAATCCACTCAGCCTTCAGTGTAGCCAGGTGAAGCCAGGGGCTTCCCAGCATATAGCTTTATTAGAGCAAGATTCTGATGGCCCTGCTCAATCATAAAATTTGTAAAGCATAGCCACTAATTTCTGCCAGTTTTTGATATTTCTGTTATTTTGAAATTTTCATTATTAGAAGCAAATTACTATAAACATTATTAGTCATACATATTTTCCCAGTTGTTGGTTCTGGCAATAAAATTTTAGACACTTGTATTTTCAGCAGGTTTTTTAAGGCTTCAAGAAATAGACATGCGTAACACTCTTTAAGTATTAGAACTTTATTGTTGAGAAATATGAAGATGTAGAAAGATAGTGGTTACATTCCCATCAGCTCTTCATCAAGATTCTTATCAAGTTCATTTGATATCACTTGGGATAACAATTAGAAATGAGGTGATCTGTCTCACTCAACTTTCTGATATTTAGACATCCTAAAGTGGAGTAATGTCAAACCAGTACAGAGGAGGTTGGCTTCGCTAATATTCATTTAACCTATGGATGGTTTGAGCCAGTACTTGCTCCATGGATACCAGAGGTGTTTCCATTCAAATTTCCCAGGGGTGTGTGTGTGTGTGTGTGTGTGTGTGTGTGTGTATACTTCCAAGCAGATAAAAGAGAGGCAGAGAAAAGTGGGCAGGCAGTACACAGACAAAAAAAACAGACAGACAAACAATATTTTCTGATGAAATTGGCTGAGCTTAAAATATTTTTAAAAGGTTAGAAACCTAAAGCAACACTTTTCCAAAAATTCATATTATTAGTTCCATTTTACAAAGAAGATGAAGGAGGCTCAAAGTCTAACAAAACCAGAAAGTCTTCAGAGTGATGTTTGACTCAAAATTCTATGCTCTCTATTTGAAGCCAGCTTTATCATCCAGAAAGGAACTGGTAGTGATGCAGGACAAGCAAGACCCAAAATTGAGGCTTAGCCTGGGAGGGTTTTTGGCTCTGCGCAGGGGTTCTTGGCTTTGCCCAGGAAAGAATTCAAGGGTGAACCGGTGGTGTTACACAGCAACTTTTATTGAAGGTGCAGTGTACAGCAGCCAGCAGAGGTACTGCTCCTTGCAGAGCAGGACTACCAGTAGGCAATGTGCCCAGAGTGGCAGCTCAAAGGCATGTCTGCTTGCATATTTATATCTACTTTAAATTATATGCAGAAATTCCTAGGAAAAAAGTGGCAACTTAGTCGTTATCATGGAAGAAGGCAGCAATTTCCAAGTGTTGCCACGACAATGGTAAATTAATGTGGCACACTGGTGAGGTGTGTCTTATGGAAAGCTGTTTCCCACACTGGACCTGTTTTAGCTCATTCTCTATTTGCCCTGGTGTCTGAGCCCCGCCTCCAGAGTCAAGTAGCATGGGCTGCCCTGTTGCCATTTTCTAAATTCATGGAAAATGTTCATGTTGATTTGGGTGAAACTTGACCTTGATACAGCAGAACAATTTGCAAGTTCATATTCAGTGAGCTGCACAATGAAGGTGCCAGATCCACATTAGCATAACACAATCACAAATGACTGTACAGTAGTCCTCTGTGAAAAATGGCTACATTAATGATTGCCTACTGATCAGTCTAAGTTCTAGAAGAAGATTTGCTAGGAATATCCCTGAGAGGCCTTGAATTGCTCAGCACTTGTACTATACAGTCTGGATTTTATGTGGTGTTCATCATTGTCTTATACATTCAGACTATATAAAGGTTGCCAATAAGCAAACATAGAATCAGTTGGGTAAACTACATCTTGATAATAAATTCTGTAGAAATTGGTAAGTAAGCTGTAAAGTTACAATGATTTATCAGAATGATTAAAGCCATAATTTTTTATACCATTGGTTTGAACCACACAGACACTGCTGCTGAAAGGAGTCAATCATGTATACCCTACATCTGAAAAACCAAATTTTAAAACTTTGTGTTAATGTTAAATATATTCATGTAAAAAATGGATCTGACATGGGTAAAACATGCAGAATACACATATGCACCAATAGTCTGTTTATTACATATACTTTGTTGGCTCCTTGTTTTCTGAATAAACAAAGTGGGCAAGGAGACTCTAACTTTCTCCATAATTACACTTGTGAGATCATTTCATTCAACAAATATTGCTTCAGATGCTATTATGTGCCAGGCAGACAAAAGGATGCAACACTAAGCAAGATGGATATTCCTTTACCTTCAAAGAGCCTGAAGTCTAGAGAGAGAGAAACAATTACAATTGTTTATCTGACAATTACTAGACAGTGTAATGAGAACTCTGCTTGGAGAAGAGCAAGGCATGGTTGCTCCTAACCTACATTTTGGAGGAACAACTTCTAATCTGATCTGACAAAAAAGTTAGGTGAAGAATGGTAAGAATAAGAGAATATCCTATGAAAAGGCCAGAAGTTTAGAGAAAAATATTCATTCAGGGAACTGCAAATATTCAGGCATGTCTATAACATAAAGTCTAAATGGGGAATGGTGTAAAAAGAAGTTGAAGAAATAAGCTACAAGGACATCACAAACTCCAAAGCAAATTAAATAATTTGGACATTATTCTGAGGGCAATTGAGAGCAAGGTTGCCAGATAAAATGTAGAAGGCCCAGCAAGTTTGAATTTCAAAGAAACAACAAATAATTTTTAGTATAAGTATGTCTTATTACTAAAAAGATATGATTAAAAAATCATTGTTTATTTGAAATCGAAATAACTGGGTATTCTGTGTTTTTATTTACTTAATCTGATGACCTTCATAGGAAGCCACTAAAGGAGTTTAAGCAGAAGAGTTAAATGACATAATTTAAGGTTTAGAGAGATACCACTGGTTGTGATATAGAAAACAAATTCATTCATTTGTTCACCTATGACATCATTTTTTAAGCAGCCACCTTAAGATTTAAGTAAGAAACAAATCTGTAATTCCAAGAAAAACTTAGGGCAGTGTCTTTTGAGTAGCATCCTTCATATTCTTGCCATATTCTCCCTTCCTGTATTGATATGTATGCTGCAATATGTGGAGTGATTAACTGTACAGCACATTGACTGCGGAGCCAGAGAATCTGGATTGAGTCTCTGACATCCTTTACTCATGAATTGTGCAAGATACTTAACCTCTTATGTCTCAGTCTCTTTATTTGGGAAAAACAAATATAATGTTTTCTGCAAATTTTAAGGATCAAATGAGTTAATGTATGTAAAGCCCTTAGAACAGTGTCTGACACAGAATAAACCTTATGAAAGCATCCATTCTTACTTTAAGTATTAACTATGTTTTCTTCAAGTAAAATTTTTTAACTTAAATAAATTTACCTAAAGCAAAACATTGTATCATGATTATAAGTTGAAAATTAATTATTTCATTTGCCATAAATAGAAGTTCACAGCATAATTTCAACTTTAAAAAATACAACAATAACAACAAACAATCATACTGGATTTATTCTTTTGCAAAACAACAATGAAACGTATTTTTTAAATCTCACTGTTGCATTTTACAGAAGAGGAAATTGAGGCTCAGAAGAGAAGAGAATTTCCTCGGTCATAGTGACTTAAGCACGCAGCTCGGCAATGTATCTGTGGTCATTAATTCCTAATTCAGGGCTTTCTCCAATGTATCTATGGCTGTTTTATCGTAAAGGTTTAGTGTACATACTTGCAGAGCTGCATAGCTTTGGACCTTTAATTTTTCTAAAACTCCTGTAGTCAAGTATTACTGCCTGACTACAATTTCCAAACCTTTCTTTATTGTTGCCTTTATTGTTATTCACTGAGCTTTCTAAAGTTCCATCTCACTCAGCCCTTAAGAGAGGAGTAAAGTTCTCACCTCACTGGAGTGGGAGCAGAGCTCTCTAGCTGCTGTTCCTGTGGTCAGGCGAGATGGACCTTTCCATTGAAGAAAGTTTAGAAGAAGCTTCTAGATACACACATACAAACGCATGCACACACACACACACACACCACACACACTTTTCTGCACCTATTAATACCTCTTTTTTAACATTAGATCCCTCCTCTTTATGCTTCCATTGGCTCCTTTCTTTTTTACTCCTTCTTCTGTTCTATTTTAGTTTTTCCTGGTTCTGAGCTCCTGGAGGCAGGCAAAGTAGGAAGCAAAATATATCAGCAGGCTTAATGCAAAGACAAACAAATGTTGCAATTGCCAAAATCAAAATATTCACTCATGTATCACCTAAAAGTACTCTGGTTGACATACATCAGAAAACTCTGCTGAAAAGAATCCTGTCCCCAGAATTCTAGGCAAACAAGGAGTGAAGAGCTGAAGCCCCAGTCACCTGACACTGAGAAAGCAGCACCTCTCCAAGTAGACATGCTGATGACCAAGGACAAACATTTTATTTTTCTATGGCAGGCCTTTTCACATGTAGTGATGAATAACAAGCTTTCAAAATAAACGATGTCCTAATAATGCAAGTACACACAACTAGCACCATTCAGTGTCCCGTATTTATGTGCTAGATTTTACAAGTCAAGGCGGCCCTCGTAATGATTTTGATAAAGAAATGTAATTCATACCTGGCTGGCTGAAGCAAGCATTTAAAATACAAAATCCATTTAGTACCGATTAGCTTTAGGACATTATTTAGGACATTATTTAATATCTGCCACAATGGCAGATATTAGACAGAACGTTTTTCTCTTTCCTTTGAAACAGTTTATCAATCACCCTTGCTCCTGACAAGCCCTTAGGAGGAAAGCATTTATCAGAGTGTATTATAAAACTCTAAAAATAAAGGCTGAAACTAGTGTTTATAAGGAGAATACAGGCTGATTGCAAAGACTTGAGAAAACACTGTTTAGTCTCCAAGTCTCTTCAGGCAAGAGGAGAAGTCAAGCTTGCAGAGATGCATTGGTAGTGCTCTGGAGTAGAGGGAAGAAATCTGTTAGTGGATTCTTAAAATGTAATGTGCAGAGATGAAGGAGTTGTACAATACAGTGAGTAATATTGGCTTTCAACAAGCAATGTGAAATGTATAGATAATATGGTGCTTTTTGAAGTTGCAAATGACACAGAATTTAGAATACCCAGTGGAGTTGAACAAGCAATAAAAACCTTGTATGAGGAATGGTAATACTTATAACTTGCACAATGTTGTGCTATTCGTCTTGAAGACGGGAACTGAAAAGTATCTTGTAGTTAGAGCAGCAATCTAGAAGTTCTTGACTCCAGTTTGCTTTTAAGAAGTCCTTAATTTCTTCCAGGCCTCTATTCCACTTTTGGAAAAATAGTTTCCAGGTGTATCTTCCAGAGGCCTAAAAGTAAAGGTTCTCAATGCTTGCAGCAAATTAGAATTACATGGGAAATTATAAAAAAAGAATTATTAAACAGCACCCAAAATTAACTAAGACTCGTGGATGCTAGGATCCAAACATCTTTTTTTGTTGTTGTTGAATTTAAATATCTCAAATGATTCTAATGTCCAATTAGAGTTAGGAGCCATTGGCTGAGAATAGTAGTTCTCAAAATATGTTGAATATTGAGAAGTTTTAAAAATCCAAATGCTCATATCACACAATATCAATTAAATCAGAATTTCTGGGGATAGATCCCAATGCCAATAATTTATAAAGCTTCTCAAATGATTCCCAAGTGTATTCAACTTAGTGGGCCATTGGTCTATATTATTGTATCTCAAACTTAAATGTGTATATGGATGGTTTGGGGGATCTTATTAAAATGTAGATTCTTATTCAGTAGATGGGGCCTGATAACTCTTAATTTCACAGCAAACTCTTAGGTGATGCAGCTGTTGCTGCTCCAGGCATTTGATGTAACAAAGAAGTCTTGAAGAATTAAATGCAAACTCCTGACATAAGCATTCAAAGCCCTCCATATTCATCAGGAACTTTATGTACACTGCTTTGGGCTAAGACCCAAAAGTCCTTAAATGGCACATTCTCCTCCTCACAAGATCCATAAATGTTTTATTTCAGTACTATTTCCCAACCCTCCTCTTAGAAAATACAAGAAATGGGAAAATGGAAAATGAGTGCTCAAGAGTTATTTGAAAAGAGCATTTGGTGTCATGTCATGCTGGGTCCTTTTTACCTTTTACCTTTTTACCTTCAGTAGGGATGACACCAGGTTCAAGAAGCCAAAGAGGAGATCTGGAGCCAGTGAATTAAACAGAGGTTTATTTGTGAATACTTACTCACCAGGGTAATCCAGTGGCAGTGGGCTGGACAGGAGAATTGCAACAGCTTGTAAAAAGCATGCTGTTTATATAGCACTTTTACTTACCGCCCTCCCATAACAACCTAGATGTGGCAACCCTCGTTTCTTAAGTCAAGCTATTACTGTCAGGTATATCTGGCATACAGGATATGCTTAAGGTAAGTTATTGCTCTCAGATGCATCTACCATACAAGATCATCTTCAGGATATGCTTAGGTTAAGTTACTGCTGTCAGGTGCATCTACTATACATCTCGTCATACCTCCTGCCCAAATTCATAAACTTTCTGGAGTAGCAAAATATCATATGTTAACGCAATGCAGAAGCTACGTATAACCCAGTCTTAAGACTTGGGCCCCAAGAGCTGCAGACTGCAAGAACCACTCTATGACTCCCCCATTGTAAATGGCCTGAGTGTCAGATGGGGGTTAGAAGCTATCCCAACTTATATGTTGCAGTAACAACAGAATCGGGTTTCAGAAAAATCCTTAAAATGCATAACCATGGCAGGAAGTGTCTGAAAACACCCAGACCATCAAGATTTTTAATAGATGTTTGCTATATCTGCCTCCCTCCTTTTTACTTTTACAGTAATCACCTTTGTGTAGATTTTTAAAGATAACCCAAGTCTAGTACATTAATTTCCTATCTGACCTTTTCATCTTGTGTCTCTTTTGTCATCCATTTCATTGCCCAAGTTGCTATGCAAATAATTTTTACAAAAACACAGCTTTAATTATTATGCCACATTTTAAAAAATTATCAATAGTCCCTATTGCCAATAAGGTAACAGTAGTTGGATGACTCCAGTGGAGGAACTTCTGATGGACCCAAAAGCATGTTCCAAGAGAAGAGAGTCAGCTCTTGAGCTTCCATTGTGCAGAGGACTCTATGCTGAATTGAAACTATACCAGCCTCTGAGAGTCCTAGAATCTATGACACCTCAGTTGTAACAAGCATGATAAGTGCCCAGATTCTGGTTTCTAATATTATTATTCAGTAAAAGGAAGCAGAGCTCCTTGAAGAAATGGCTGATTGTTAGGGCTGGCCAGGAAAAATACAAGATGAGCCTGGAGCATCTAGTAATTTCTAAAAGTAAGGAAGTGCTCAAAAATCAAAATGTTAGGGGATTGTCAAGGGATACAAGTTCCGACATGAAAAAGCTCCCAGTGGCCAGAGGTAGAACAATTGAGCAACAAAATAAATAACAAATGTAGTAGTGAATTATAACACAAAGTATAAAATAAACATACATGAGTCTATGCTTATATAAATAAATTAATAGATAGATAATAGACAGAGGTGAGAAGAGACAAATCTCACTACAGAAGAATTCCAAATAATTTATGTGAAGTTTAGTTCTCCACTCTCTTCTTTGAGTGTCCATTGGACAGAGTGACTTGCTTCCAAAAATAGAGTAAGGAAGAGGGGAAAAAGCAACTTTGTAGTGCAGAATCCAGTAAACATTACCCTCATGATCTAATCAAGGTTAACATCACCAAACACAGGTCATGTTCACATGTTCATGGCATGTACTCTGAAAGGATATAACAAGGACGCTTTTGTGGTCTTCTCAGAAATCCATAACCCTAGTCTAATCACGAGAAACATATTAGATGAACTCAAGTTGAGAGAAATTGTACAAGATACCTGACCAGTACTCCTTAAAATGGTGAAAGTTATGAATAATGAGGAAAGACCGAACAATTTTCACAGACCAGAGGAGATTAAGAAGACATGACAGGCCGGGCGCGGTGGCTCAAGCCTGTAATCCCAGCACTTTGGGAGGCCGAGACGGG